>NC_083762.1:37694216-37994216 GCF_963514075.1 Conger conger | reverse complement strand
GGACTTCAAATAGACCCAGCCTGAATGTAGAAACATAAACACAAACCTTTCGTTACATGTTACGTGTTGTGTGGTGTGTCTGCTTGTGTATTTCCTGCTGTATCTGCTGTTGCAAGTGGTCGTCTCGTGCTCATTATGTGCTAATAAACTATAGAATTGATTCTATAGGGACAGACCAATTATATATATTGTGAAGCCTCAGTCATATCCCACATATTTGAAATGCTTATTGTAGAGGAAAAAGGGATGTTATGTTGGTTTATTTGTCGATGTACATGTTAGTTGGCTTAACAATGCTATTTTGTCAGTTTTATAAACATGCACCCTTTTCAGTGCAGTGGACAGTGGCATTTCTTAGCCCACAGGTGGGCTGGCTTTCTTAGGTTTTCCTGCAGTGGCCTAGGCAGTTGTGGCCAGAACTGTAAAGATGCAGTATGGTACTGTATTCTGTATTTTTATTGTGTTTCTGTCTTTTTCCATATTCAAATGACATTGGAACTTCGAAAAAATTATAACTTTGTATTAACAAGCGCACTTATGAGGGAAATTCCATCCTTCAAAGCTTGGCATCCTGTGTAAATACCATATTTATTTTACATAGAATTCTAGTCCAAAACAGTTCTGGTTTGATTTTCATTAAAAGTAAATCTGGCAGGGAGATCATTTTTGCAGATTTTTCAGAAAACTTGTATTAAAACAGCATATTTTTCAGGTTTGCATATCATAAATGCCTCAACATACTCAAATAACAACATATACATCTAGCGAGCCTGCCAGAAAATAATGTTTGTTTGCTTTAATATGATTTAAAAAATGAGTCCCTTTCATCATCTGTGCGATTTTTAGGACAGGGTTATGTCTTTTCTTAAAAAACATGAAGTAATATTTAGTGGTATCAGTAAAACTAATATACTGTAATATAGCAATATGTACTGATACATAATGCTATAGGATACGACATTTAAAGAAATACAGTGCAGTCCACGTATTATTATACAATATATTACCTTTGGCTCTGTACTCCAGCACATTGAGTTTGAAATGAAGCGATGGATGATGAGGTTAAAATGCAGACAACCATCGTTAATTTGAGGGTATTTACATCCATATTAGGTCATCAGTGTCGGAATTACATCCATTTTTATGCATAGTCCTTCCATTTAAGGGAACCAAAGTAATTGGACAGTTGGCTTCTCGGTTGTCTCTGATTGGTCAGGTGAATTCAATTTCTTCCTTAGTGCAGGCATAAGAAAGCATTCAGTATCTAGTCTTGATTCTAGGCTTTTGATTGCTTTTGAAGTCTGTTATCGGTATTTGTCAACACAAGGACCAGAGTTCAAAGAAAGTCAAGGAAGCCATTATAAGGCTGAGAAATAAGAAGAAAACAGTCAGAGAAACAGGCCAAACAATAGGCTAACAAAAAAATAAAACAATTTGGAACATGTTTCTCATAATAAAATGTGTATTAATGTTTTTTTTATATTGCCCACATTGATTTTGGTGCAGAGTTAAGGGCTGGCGCAAACATTCATAAAAAATGAAATTACCATAATCATTCCTGGCTTCTAAAGTATAGAAGTAACACGGTTGAACTGTCAGTGCACTTTTGAAAGTTTAATCGTTTCATCTATTCTAATTTGATATACTTCTTTGCTAAAAGGCCCGTTAATGTGAGCTGAGACATTCATTTTGTTTTATGTGTCTATGTGGAATATCAATTTTGACTTCGACCTCCCTGGCTTTATTGAAGTTTGAGTGTTCCCACGCCGTTCTGGTTTATGGGAGATGGGTGGTGATCAACCTACCGGCAGGGGGGGGGGGGTCTGGGGTCTACAGGTGGCCATTGCTCCTTGTTGGGCATGAGTATCCAGTTGAGAGGGGGGTAGAGGGGTAGGTATGAGGTAGGCTTTGCCTCTGTGCGGTGAGCAGACTAGGGTTATGGGGATATTTTATAGGTCATTTTTAATCTATAATAACTGAAGTGGTGATACATTCCAATCACATAGACAATCAGAATTCCTGTGTTATTTCTTTATTATAATTTAGTATAATTTCTTATTGTTATTATCACTAAGTAACTATTTCTATCAGCTACACAATGCTTATTAGTATTGTTTCATTAATCCCAAAGAAAAACAAATATTGCAAGCTGCTTATTATTAAAATTCAGTATATACCTTCAACATGTATATATCTGTATTTAAAAAAATGAATCTGGCTTTCTTAATAGCTAATGCCTAACCAGTGTGTCTATCAAGCGACATAGATCTCACAACACGTAACTGATGACTAGCAGAGGGAAATGATCCAACCAACCCTTAACTACATATGTTGTTTAGATTGTTTGAACTGAGATATGCTATTGAGTATTTTTGCATACATTTCCAAGAATGCATATAAAGGGTATACTTGACCCAGGCTAACAGTTCCAAAGGTGCTAATAAGTAAACAAAATACACAGGGGAAAAAATGGACTTTGAAGGACTAATCAAAGGCAAACAGGGGAACGCTAGCTTGTTGTTTGTAATCAGGATTAAACACTCGTGCCAATGGTTTGTTGTGCTCGAACTCAGAAGCGCAGAAGTAATCCAGCCGCACCTCACGAGACGAACCCGTGAGAGCGGCACAGCTTCTCTGGGACTTACGGATGGCGGGTTCGCGGACGGAGGCGCGGCGAGGCCAGCCCCCCGCGGCTCTCGGCCTACCTGAAGATAATGATCTCGTCCTGGGCCTCCTGCCGACGCTTGTACTGCTGCAGGCAGATGCTGCAGTGGTCCTGCCGCGGGTGGAGTCCGCGGCTCACGGCCGCACGCAGGTGAGACAGGGACCAGTGCAGGTCGTGGTTCAGCAGGTTGGTGGTGGTCTCCAGTAGTGTCTGAGAGACGGGGCGGAGAGAGGGTGGAGGTGGTTGGGACGGGGCGAAGGGGGCGAAGCTTGCTTCACGAACAAAACACAAGTATAATTCCCAAAGTACATTTAAAGTAAAGTACGTTTAAGCACTGCGAGATTTCTCCAGTACTTTAACTTTGCCTTTATTTACGTTTTTTCAGTCAATACTCGGTCATGAAGGTGCAAAATCTGTACATTAAAAAAGGTTTTTACATTATTTTCTACAGCATGCATTAATGGTGCCAGTGGGGTTAGTCATAACCTTGGTTGGTCACAGGGGAGGTTCGTGAGGTACTGGAATCTTGGGCATGGTTGGCAGGTCAGGCGACTGGTTCTAAGAAAACCACAAATAACCGGGAGCACCGAGCAGGCCTTAACAGTGCCAGAGGGGTGAGTTACAGCCTTAGTCACCGCAGAGGTATGTGTGGTACAGGTGTTCTGTGCATGAGAACATCTTATTCTATGTATTGCTATGTGGTCTAGTTTACCCCGTTTACCTCAACTGTTACCATCTCAACTTTTAGGCCAGCGAAGGATGGGCATCCCCCTATAGCTGGGTTCCTCCTGAGATTGCTTCCCATGGGGGAGCCTTTATTCAGTTTTTTCCTGTGGTTCCACTGCAGTCCTCACACAGCACCATTACACAGCGTCACCAGGGAATGCGATGCAGAGCTCACCGCTAAAGGACCGAGACAGGAACGTTCTGGAAAAGCCCCAATGTCAGCACCGTCAGCAGGCTCATTATGAAACATCTTCATTCCTCACTCTATTTTTTATTTTTTTTAGAAGGGCCTGGACACAATTATGGGAAGACACAGCCAAGAGAGAAGCTAAATAGAGTGGCACTGACAGACTGATGAATCATCATCACACTTTCACTCAGGCAGTAATGTGTCCAAAAATGACATTTCACTGTCCATTTAAAGATCTCTGGAGCTGTAAAATAGGAGTGTCTGATGGATTTATTGAGCTGTCAAATGACCGCCTGACTCTGTTTCCATGCCAAAAAAGATCAGGAAAGCCATAATCACTCTTTAGCGGAGGTGCTAGGAAAAGAAGGAAAAGAAACACTCATTTTCAATACATACCTGCACTACAATGGTAAACCTTTATTTACATATTTGATATTTTACAAGACACATATTTTTCCCCCCATAATGTGCATCCTATAAGCATAAAATGTCAATTAATCATTTTAATGGTTAGGGGGCGACTCCAGGTAAGATTTTACATTCACATTTTGAATATATTATTTTACAGAATAAAAGGGCTAGTCAGCTTTTAAATAGTGAGTTCACATGTATGCACAATATCCTGGAATTATTTTATTTTAATTTTTTCAAAAGGTGGTGATCTCTGAATCACAACCAGGAGTGTTTAAGAAAACTTGTCAGAAAGCTCTTCTCTTTGCCATATCTCACGAAGGCAAGCAAAGTAGACTTTTTTGAAATATGGGGTTGGATTAATTCAGACTCTTTGACATGGAACATGGTCAAAACATTTCAGTGCGTTTCACTGAATCGAGACCATTATTTTAATTTTATTTCCATTCATTAATCAAACAGATTCAAATTAACATGTATACATTTGTGCCTGAATGCTAATAATAAAGAAATTGCAAGTAGTCAACAATGCAGTGACAGGGAAACTCTTTACTTAGAGAAATTTAACTAATGAGGTGTTTTTCTTGTTTTACCATGGTAATTAATATTAAATAAAAACCCATGGGTAAAAAACATGTAAACATACTGGAGACATTATTATGAATAACCCACAATGGAGTAAGGTTCTCTGCGTTTCTGAAACAGATCTTTATCAAAGGCTTTGTTGTTAAATTTTATTATTTTTTTATAGCAGAAACTTTAAACTCCATGTGCACTTTGGGTCTCTGATTGGCCCAATGATTGGCCCCAATGAGTTTATACATGGAGAACCATGTCTATGATCTCCCATACCTGTTAAAGCCACCTTGATCAGGTACATAACCCAACTATGACCAAACAGAGCAGAGCAGGGTAAGCAAGGATAGTATGGGCATGAACTTCTTAAGGACCATTTCAGACTTTCAAGCAAAATTCTAGCGACTACTTCATGGTTTTACCAATTATTCTATAGGGATTGATTGAATATGTCCCTATATATTTGCTTCCTGGAGGGCATTGGTATTCTGGGATTTTGAGTAGTTTCTAGAATCACGACTTTAATCAGACAAATTTTTCGGTGACAGGCACAGCTGCCACAGTGGGAGAGCAGTGCGAGAGAAGAGTTATTTTTATCTGTGTCCGCTTCACCACACCGACAAACCTATCCGTGCCGAAATAAGACCAGAATAATAAGGAAATGTTCCAGCCAGTGGATAGAACACACCGATAACACATTCATATCCTCTGCCCCTGAGAAGGGGAACTCAATAAAGCATCGACGTACTCAACTCTTTAGGGTTTTCTCGTCGTGGCAATGAGACACGACGCCGTTGTCTGACTCTGCGATCAGCACATAACCTAATGCGCCGCGCTAAAGATATACTTTGTATCTTTAATCAACCGAGAGCCGGTTAATCTCATCCTTTCTGGTGGGCTGACGGAGCAGCGTGATAGAGCGTCGCTTTCATGTAACGCAGTGTTTAAACCCTTTTAATTACACTGAGGTCAGATTAATTCCTTTCAGAGTAGGGGGGATGGGTGATAGTGTGCTTCTATTTTAATCAATGCCCTATCCAATCAATTCCATCCCTGGCTTTTTTCCTCAAAAGCAATTAAGCACTGTGTCTTAAGGGAGGGCATTAACAGCCATTCTCCAATTTTGGATGGGTTTTTTTTTCCCAGCTATGCTCTGAAAACATTGAATATTCCTACTTGGTTCAAGTTTGTTTTTAATTTACTCAGCTATGCCAAAAATGTGAGAGGGGAGAGTAACAGCGCTAAAGAGCTGAATATTTCATGCGGGGGGTTGAAGACGAAAGGGAAGTAACAGAAAAGTGAACACAAAACATCCGAAAACGACTGAGAAAAGGGTCTAACAAACAAGATGGCCGACCAAGGTGTTGCACAGGAAGCTGACACAGACCAACAAGCGGGCAGGACAAGCCGGGGGCACAAGCCTCGTGACCTCATCACATTCAGGAGTCGAGGAGCTACAAGGCATTTGGCACGAGGGTCAATGGGTTAGAAAACCAAGAAGAGTCCAGGGTCTGAGAGTAAAAGTAAGGAACTTTCAGTTAGTTGACTTGATTCAGCAGCCCAACAATGTTGCCTTCCTTTGATAATAACTGGATGTAATAATGTAATTACATCCAGCGAGCAGTTGCCTGCATTTCAAGCAGAAAAGTGGTGTACATTATCCTACTATTCAATCATTTCATTTCATGTTGCTAAATTGATGAAAACAACTGAAATTATTTTTTCATTGCTTGCACTAGGTATACAATAATATAGTCGTTGCTTATGCCAAAACATTGGTTATTGGTCTTTATTTGCAGGGTTAACTGGGGTGAAGGACAATGTGCAGCTTTCTTCATTTTCTCTGATTATGATTTAACTGGCTAAGTGTACAGTACACCTGTGTGCCTCCTCCATCTCTATAGTCGGCCTACGAACACATCTATAAATATCTTAGATTCCAATCCACACAGATCTATGCTAGCAGCACATACCAACAGGGCTTACAGGACTACATACATTAAATTAAAAATGTAACCGACGACCCATTAAACCATACGCTCCGGCATTATGAGATAGCAAGATTAAGCAGGATTTAAGGCATAAGCTAAATTAATAACATTTTCCCTCGATCGTACTACAGTAGAAATCGTGAGCTCTGCGTTTCTTTAACGCGGGAGCCGGTCCCAGCACGGCCACATGCTGCGTCAGCCTGTGAGAACCCGGGCTGGAACATGTCCTCTGGAGCGTGCGGCTAACCGGTACATCTGGACCACGCGGCAGGGGACTGTCCGTCAACGACAGCTTCCGCAGGCAGAGCGAGCGCCTGACTCACCGGCAGAGTCTGGCAGCGACACGCCAGAGAAGTCCGGCCCAGAACTTTCTGGAAACCGAAACTCTCCTTCCGCTGAAGCTTAAAGACAAGCTGAAATCAAAATTCACTCTTTCCTCGATTCATTCGATTTGTCTTGAAGTATATATTCCAGAAAAGTTGTAAAGTTGTAATTTGCGTGTACTTTCAGACCAAAGTTTTTTCCATCCACTTCCTGGAAAAGGAGATTTTATATAATCATATAGAAGTAGGCTTTCCGTTCCCCTCCAATAACTATCCTTTTGACACAGCAGCGTGAATCCTATGCATCGTACTCCTCATTTAACGTCAGTGAAGTCTGGCAGTCGGAGGGTTGTCAGTTCGATCCTGCCCTGGGTGTGTCGAAGTGCCCCTGAGCAAGACACCGAACCCCCAATTGCTCCTGAGGAGCTGGCAGCCAATCACCGTTGGAGCATGAATGTGTTTGAATGGGTGAATGAGGCATCAATTGCACACCGCTTCGGATAAAGGCGTATATAAATGCAGACATTTACCATCCAAAAAGTTTTAGTTGTGTATACGTTATATCACTAGTGCTGCTCTAACTTCAGTTTCAGTTTGTTTAAACCAACACTACCCCAACGTGTCTATTGATTGGCTAGGAAGTGGTGAAGGAACCAGTCCAAACCATAATTGTGACAATTCTGAAAAAGCCTAGATTTAGCAGAGCTGAGTAATTTATATTTGATGCCACCGAGTATTCCAACTGAAGCCAACAAAAGCTAGCTCTGATACTGTTAATATTCAGAGGTTTAGCTGAATGAGCCACTCACATAGCAGCTGGGCGAATGAGTACTATTTGGAGCGATGGAGCTACACATCCACCCACAAGTAAGGTCTGATAAAAGGTTATTACTGTACCTGTTCATAATTAAAGGTGTCCAGCATGCCAAGGATCAGTCCCTGGATCTCAGCCAGCTTGCCTTTCCCATACACTGGGTCCTGGAACGGAGAGGGAGTCAAGCATACAATTAGCCTACTGAAAGCCATGACATTACATTACACTTATTTAGCAGACACTTTTACCCAAAGCGACTTCCAGTTGCAATATGGAGCAATATGGGGTTAAGGGCCTTGCTCAGGGGCCCAACAGCTGCACATACCTTATTGTGGCTACACTGTGGCTTGAACAATCAACCTTCCAGTTCCCAGTCAAGCACCTTAGCTATATAAGAAAGTTGCCAGCTGGTTTTCAACCTTCAAATCTTCAAAAAAGGGGGTGCAAATGTACTATCACACATGCAGCTACTCACAGCATTAGGCATACCGTCATATTCAAAAATCCTGTTTATGTTTACGAGAGAATTTTACCCATAAGTGCTTCATCCTGATCACAGTACAAATGCAATACAGTGCACTATATATATATATATATTATATATATATATATATATATATATATAGAATTATAATTATTTTTATTTTATTTAAACAGCCCCTTAAAGCATTCCCCCATGGTGTACAATACTTAATTGAACAAAACACAATTCTGCAGCTTCCTGAACATCTTACTGCTTTACTGAATCCCCCATAGAAGCATTTATTTTGCTTGTACACACAACCACACAAAAGCCATGCAATGCAAAGGGGAAAATTACATAATGGCTCATCTTTGTCTTGCATAACATTGAATGAGAATAATGATTGTGCTATCATTGTATGCATTGTGGCAAGAGCCCTCGCAGTATACCCGGGCCTCAGACCTCTCAAGGTAAATGTGGAACATTGTGGAACAAATGTGGAAATTTACCAGTTACCATTTAACAAACATGCAAATATGTATTGGATTGTGGTGTAAAGGCCAGTTCTGTTGTGTTCCTGCTTCAAACCAGAAGCATTCTGATGTGATTGCAGAAAAGTCTGATGGCATATACACTGATAGTCTTCGTTAGTGGCCTATTTATTAGGAATTTATTTCACTTATGTTTTAACTTATTGGTCTTCAAGATTTAACGTGTTGTGTGTTCAGAGATGCTCTTCTGCATATGCATACCACTGTTGTAATGTTTGGTTATTTGCGTAACTGTCACTTTCCTGTCAGCTTGAACCAGTCTGGCCATTCTCCTCTGACCTCTCTCATTAACAAGGCCTTTTTGCCCACAGAACTGCCTCTTACGGGATGTTTTTCACACCATTCTCTGTAAACACTAGAGACCATTATGTGTGAAAATCCCAGGAGATCAGCAGTTTCCAAGATATTCAAACCACCCTGTCAGGCATCAACAGTCAACAGTCAAAGTTACTCAATTCCATGGTCAAAGTTACTAAAAGTAGACACATTTCTCCTCTATTCTGATGTTTAGTCTGAACAACAACTGAACCTCTTGACAATGTATGCATGCTTTTATGCATTGAGCTGCTGGTACATGATTGGCTGATTAGATAGGTGCATTAACATGCCGGTGTACAGGTCAACCTAATACAGTGGTCACTGAGGGTATACCCTGAGGGATGATGCAATTCTTTTTTCAGTAAACTTGCACAGGAATCCTGTTATGCCACCTGACAGAATAATAACCACTCAACCACGGTCCACAATAAATGTACTCCGCAAAGTGCACTGGATGAAGAGGTCCATGCTCAAAGTGCATTGTGTGTAGAGGTCCATGCTCAAAGTGCCCTGTAGA
The DNA here is from genome assembly GCF_963514075.1 of Conger conger. NCBI lineage: Eukaryota > Metazoa > Chordata > Actinopteri > Anguilliformes > Congridae > Conger > Conger conger. The sequence continues at coordinate 37,984,671 of NC_083762.1, read as the reverse complement.
AAGAGGTCCATGCTCAAACTGCATTGTGTGTGGAGGTCCATGCTCAAACATTGCTCAGCATTGTATGAAGAGGTCCATGCTGAAGTTTCTTCCCACCTCAAGTTTTTTTCTTTTTTCTCATTGTTGACTTTTTGGGGGTTCATGCCTGGTTTTACCCAGTTTTCCTTCTGTTATTCTGAGATATTTTTCTGTAAAAAGAGCTATAAAAATAAAATGGATGATGATGATGATGATGACTATGATGAGGTCATGATAGACTGAGGCAGAGTTTCAGAGCTATGAAAAAAATGGCTAAATCTTTCGTTTAAAAAGCTTTATTATTTAAAGCTGTTTGGGTGGATCTCTGTGAGTCCACTACAGGTCATTAACAGTCACTGACTTGGCAGAAGTCTGAGAATTTTTTGACAATTGTCACGGATGACAAAAACATGCTGCAGTGAAAATATTGATCCGTTTTATTTTTATTGAATGTGCTTCTAGTGTAGCTTCCAGTATACAGTAGTACAATATATTGTTCTTCAGATTAAAACCAGAGACTTATACTTAAAAAATTGGCTGCCACATATAATTCCTTTAAATAAAAGACTTTCCTTCACCATTGTACTGAGAGATGCCTGCACATGGCATGCATGATCCCGAGGCAGCAATTGACATTGTTTCTTCATCACAAGTTTGCTGGTAATGCTACAACCCCTCATTTTGGAAGTAAAGGTCAAAGTCCACAAATCCTACAAATCTATTGAGAATGACATGACACCTGGACGGTTTATATACCGATAAAGCCATGCGCTCGTGTCTTTATGACAACTCTACACTCATCTCTGTGGTTCGCACTGTCATGTTTACATGGATTTATCCGCACACTTAATTCTCTTTAGGCGTGGACCCAGTGCAGTTTACAGTACGTGACGACACAGAGTTCTCGTTACTACTTTGATTTGGACCATGACACTCCTTTAAATTTCCCCCTCAGGGAGGCATTTTCCTGGTTTGCATAAATAAATTAATCATAAACACGAACTACGTAATTATAGAATAGAATTAATGAAGTATGTCCACAATATTTTAACCGCTGGGCTGCTTTCGCCAGCCTCATATTCCCTTGCTTGCAGCGCTTGCAATATAGCATGCAGCTATATTTAAAAATGTATGTGAGGGGGCATTTTTAACTGTCACAAAGCGCTGAACGGAGAGTGTTTTCGTGACGGGCTGAAAAGAGAAGGAGGTCCAGGGCCGGCTGCCTCGCACGGACCTGGGCTCTCCGACTGAGGGGGGCTGGTGACGGCTGTCTGTCGAGGGGGGGAGAGGCAGGAGTTATTATCTCCCCTCCTCCGGCACGGTGTTCCTCTCGCGGGGGGAAGAGAGACAGACCGAGCAGAAGGCCTCTGAATAATGAAGGCCCCCCTCTGCCCCCGCGGCTGGCTCTCCGCACGGCTCCCCTAATCTCAGCGCCGGGTCCCGGGGGCCGCGCCCCCCCCCAGCCCCACTCCATCACCGTCTCGTTACGGAGCTCTGCGGCGGCCGAACGGAGGGGGAAAGAGGCGTTAGCGCTGTTCCGTCGGGAGTCCCCGGCCCTTACCGTACATGGACCCGAGCGGAGCGGTTCGCGTTCGCTTAAAGACGGAGGCGAATGCAAACACAAGAGAGCGAGCGCACGCACGGCGCATGCAGTCGCACGCCCACACACGTGCGCACACGCGTGTGAAATAGGAAAGTCGTGTCCTACCGAAGGCATGGTCTCGTTTTGCTGTGGCCAGCAGGACTCTGCTACCTGCCAAGAGAACGATTCTTATTACCAAATCCACACAGATGCAGCTACTCAACACACTGAACCCACGAAACACAGTGAAATCACCCCACACACTGCACACTCTCAACTACTGAACCCACCAAACCCACTCATCACACTGAAACCACTCAACAGGCTGAACCCACTCAACACACTGCACCTACAATATACACTTAACCACTCAACACACTGCATCTACAATATACACTTAACCACTCAACACACTGCACCTTCAATATACAACCACTCAACACACTGCACCTTCAATATACACTTAACCACTCAACACACCGAACCCACTCAACACACTAAGCATAGTTGCACCAGCAACACCCCCTCCACACACTCAAGAATGACACATACTGCAGCTACTCCATACACTGCGCCCTCTCGAAATGCAGCACCCAGCACATAAAACACTGATGGAAGCCCGTGTAAAGGAGACAAGCACAACAGCTTCAGCAGCTGTGGGATGTTTTTCTGCTGCTGTAAATCAGTGCGTTCCACGGCTCACACCACACAGCTCTGCTCTGGTAAGCAGTCCTTCATTCTGCGCAGTAGACATATTCAAACAGCCAAGTGTTTTCCGGCTACAACTGCGAGTTTCAGAGGACACTGAACGAATAGCAAAATCAGTACTTTTTAGGACACTCTTACACACACATGCAAAAACATGCACGCAGGATAGCGCTGGATATCAAGGGTAAAAAAATAGCTTTACTTGAACTATGTATATGTAATTAATAATAAGCGTGGCATAATGTCTGTCATAACTGGTCGTGACAACATAATACAGCTTGCAAAATTTGAAATTACACTGACATAATTACATTACATTACATTAATGGCATTTGGCAGACACTCTTATCCAGAGCAACGTACAACAAAGTGCATACCCATAACCAGGGATAAGTGCGCTGAAAGACCCTAGAGGGAAGTACAATTTCAACTGCTACCAGTACAACAAGGATAAGGACCAGGGCCAATTTGAGATTTTTTTTTGAGATTTTTTTATTTTTTTTACAGAAAAACAAACAAACAAAACGCAAAAGTATGACCAAACCTGCCAGTCAATTTGAAACAGTTATTTTGACATTATGACAGTGATAGGACATGTGTCAGTACCTGAACGTAATATGTAGTCATGGCTCACAATAACAGGCATTATGTCTTGATTATGGCAGTGTTGGATATATGGTGTGCAGTTCAAGTAAAGTGTTATCAAGAAAAATATACTTCGATAACTGTTATTTGTTCATGTGAAAATGTACAGAGGCACAAGCTGGATGAAGTGTATACCTTAGAGAAAGCCCGCAAGTGAGAAATGGATCAATATAAATTCTGAGGACTGAATCCAACCAATCCAAATACTGGCTGAAGCATAAGCCTACCAAACACATTCTCATTAGAACTGAAAATTGGAACATAATGACTGCGTCTGATTTATCTTTTCCATTATGAAAAGTTCTTCAAAACAAGACACTTTAGCACCGCGCTAAAACAACGTATGATTGCTACAACCTCGCCGAACAAGAGCGAGCAGCAGGCAGGCCGCTTTCAAAACGAAATCATTCTTCTCGCGCTCCGATTCCGACAGATTCCACCAGCACGAAGACACACGCGGAGTTGAAAAATGATGCGCCGTTATAATTCGAGGAGATGACTAGGGTACGGGGAGGTGTGAAAAATCCCCCCGGAGGAGGCAAACAGAAGCCGAACCTGTTGGACCTCCATCAAAATGAGTGTTTGAGGAGAAGGGCTGGATATCAAGACACTGACACCGCGGTAATGAGGTGGAGCTGTGTTATTACATTCGGTTCAATTCGCTTTTATTTGTACAGCGGAGGCATTGTCGTCAAGACGCTCTGTTGCAGAAGCTATTATCCAGTCGCGTGATTTCTTTTCTTTGACACCCAACATGGAGCCAAACTTCTACAGTTCTCACGTCGAGTTGGAGTGTCCAATTAACCGAGGGCTAGTTGATGTACAATCCCTGCTGCCGGTTCGGGATAGCGCGGACATCCTCGGCTCTCTAAAAAACCTCTGCTTCTTTCCGCACCGAAGCCCACAGCCGAGTTTGCGCAGAGTTGAGTCGGAGGAAGACTTCTCATACGCGGCTTTTTCCAAAGACATGCAGGTTTGGGACTACAGATGACAATGAGCTCATTAGCTTACTCTGGCGCATTTATATTGATGTGGAAACTGAAAATGTTGATTAATGTGCCTGTCCCTGATAATAAGTTTAAGGCCCTGTTTAGACGACTGTTTCTGAAAAACGGAAATGTTTTTCCCTTGCTTTTCCAAAAGAATCTGCGTTCATACAACAACGTTATGATAAAGATCCCCCTTTACACGGTTACGCAAAAATATTTGAAACGCTGTAGTATGCATGCCAGGCCAGTGGGTGGCGGTGTAGCTTTGCAACTCAACACCACAGAATAACACCACACGCCTGCGTATTAGGGTCCGTGTCGTCACAGTTTCATGTCATCACCCACGGTCTTACCAATTTACACGGAAATGGTGAGGATCGCGTCATCAAATAATTCCACTCTGGAACCCGTTATCAAAAGTTATCATTTTCAGCCCTCCAAAATGCCGATGTCATGTAAACGAAAGGCCCCAATGCAACAAAAGTGTGCCGTTTTAGGCAGGCACCGTTGTCGTGTAAAGCCACCCAAAGTCAGTGTCGACTATGGCCGGTCGCTCCATAGGGAAATGTCCAACTGCCTGTCGCAACACCGGGGGAACGTGACGTTTCAGTCAGTTAGAGGCCCACGTTTCCTCGCCCGCAAGCCGCCCGCGCCTGTTGACTGGGTGCCCATGGACTGCATAAAGTATACGCTTAACAAGACAGATCACGTCATGTTAATAAAGATGCTTCATTAACGTCACTTTTAATCTGAGTACAGCCTTAATGCAGCACCTGTTGTACTTGGAGCCATTTAATTACTTTCAAAACTGGTGACTTCTGGGAAGCTTGGAATGAGAGAGAAGACTCCACCAACCCAAGGAGGACATGAGGTCATCTGCACTGGGAAATCACATGCTGAAATGCTCCCTACCTTCCTTAATCTTGCCTGCCTGTTTTAATTAATGCATTTCACAGAAACTTTCACTCCGACTTTATTCATTTAGATAGGATATTGATTTTAAATTTTACATTTAGCTGATGTGGAGGCACTTATCTGGAGTGACTTACACAGCTGACACAGTTATGAATAAACCTTCCACAGGAGGTTTACTACAACACATCTACAACTACAATCTCCAGTCTACAATCACAGATTGTGTTACTAGTTACTACGCCTTCCATATGGTAAATGATAAATGGTCTGCATTTATATAGCGCCTTTATCGAAAGCGCTGTACAATTGATGCTTCTCATTCACCCATTCACACACACCAACAGCGACTGGCAGTCATGCAAGGCACCAACCAGCTCGTCAGGAGCAATTGGGGGTTAAGGACTGCCAGACGACTGCGCTTACCTCCTGAGCTAATGTCGCCCTATATACAGTAGTCTATACTCATAGAGACCCACGTTACCATGATATCCTCCACTTCTCTCTCCTGCAAGGCCCAGAGTCTACAATCACAGAGACTACAACACAACTTCTCTGTGCCAACAGACCTTCTCTGTGACCCTCTTCACTTAATTCAGTTGACAGGAGGATGGGGTTTATTGAACATCCCTTTCCTGCGGACATGGAGATGATTGGTATGGTGATTTAAACTGCAGCCTGAGATATGCAGAGGGATACGATGTTGCAAAGAGACCCGTACTATGAATCTCCAGAACAGCATAATGCACTAATCATTCCCTTTCAAGTGGAGTGAATATGAGAGTGTCTCTGTGTTGTGTGGGGGAGGGGGCCTGTGAATAAAAGACTACATTGAAAACACTTCAAAAAGGAAAAGACAGGCATGGCAGAGTTCACCCCCACTTACAGAGCGAGAGAGAGGGAGGGAGGGAGGGAAAGAGAGAGAGAAACAGAGACGGAGAGAGAGGAAGTAGGAGAGGGGGGGAGGGAAGGAGAGAGAAAGAGGGCGAGGGAAAGAGAGTTCTTGTTTTCTCTTGAATAGGAATGTGCTAAAGACCAGACCAGGCTGATGATTAAGAGATCTATTTTTACACAGCCTTCAGACACATTAGCACACTGCTCACACATATGAGACTCCAGTGTTACATTCGCGCTGGCAGCTAAGCAAATGGTTCCAAGAGTCCTGATGAAGAACACATGAAAAATGAATGAAAATTTCAGGAACCAAATAAATTAAAAATGGAAAAGTTGTCTCTCTCTCGTGTACTGTCTACAATGTTTCTTAATCAAGAGAGAGTTTGCGAGCTCCCAACTATCTGGCGCTCCCTGTCAAAAAAAACAGCTCAAGCTAGGTTTTCAAACAGCTGGTAGCTGGTTGACCAGCTCCCAGCTCGACAAGGTTTAGCTGGTTGACCAGTTCAGACCAGCTCCCAGCTCGCCAAGGTTTGACCAGCTCAAGCTACGTTTCGAAACAGACAAGCTCCCAAGCACTAGCTGGTCGACCAGGTCATAACCCAGCTAGAACAGCTTTATGACCAGCTTGGCCATGCTGGTTGACCAAGTCATTCCCAGCTAGACCAGTTCAACTTTCAGTTTGGTGAACCTGGTGTAGCTGGAATTTACAGCAGGGCAGAGATCATGGCATCTGAGAAATAACCCGCTCTCAGTCCTGCGACTGCCCTACACGTCTAATGTACTTCTAAGCACATTTTTATCTTTATCATCTTTACAAAATGTGGAAAGGCAGCCGGTCCTCCAATCCCTCTTCACTCGTTTCCAATAAAAGAGGATGTAACAGACTTTCTTTACGTACATCATAGCAGCAGCCCTGCACTCTGAAAATCATTCCATCTCGTCTAGGAAGGGTCAGACAGCCGAGCGAAAATCAATAAGGCTTGGCTTTTAGGTTTGGAGCCCCCCCCCTCCCATTAAGGCCTATTAAGAGTGTTTCAGCAGTGACAGGCAAAGCATTGTGGGTGGCCGCGCAGGGAAACGATCCCATCGCCTCGAACAAACGGCTGGATCGCCGTTCAAATGCAGGCGATTCCTTCTGAAGTTTTTTCTTTTCAACTATTTCTCCACTGCCTGTACAACGGCCAGTATGCGTAACAGATCCTCCAACCTCCGAAGCTATTCATAGCTCTCCCATTCACATAAGTGGGATGTAAGTCCTCTGCTTCCACTGAACTGAAGGGATTACGGATTTCCTTCGGCTAGCACTTAAACCGCAATTACGCTCTTCCTGAAACGGCAATTGTGTAAGGTTAAGTAACCTTGCACTTGGAAGAGAATTTACACACGGCGGAAAGCTAAATCTGTTTTTCACATTAACCCAGTGACGGTCCTCAGAGACCTTATCATATCCGGACATGGTGGCTTGCGATAGAGAGGCTCAGCATCCTGTTAGAGAAGTGCTAGAATATCTCACAACAGTTTAACACAACAGTATGAGAAATTTGATTTCGGTACTTTTGGGAAAAGCAGGTGATAATGAAAGCTATTCTCTACTCAGTTGTTTAAAAACAACTCTCCTCTTGACTCTCGGACAGAGACAAAAGGCATGTTAAAACCCAGCCAGGGTACCAAGCATTTCACCCATTAGTTTACTTTATGCCCTTATGCAAATGAGGCATCCTTTTTTACGGGAATAAATGAGGTGAGCTTTTGCCAAGAGTCGTGACATTCCAACCATCAATCCCAACGCTGCCCTTAAGTCACGCTCACTCTGCGCAAGAACCATGTGAAAAGACGAAGTGGTCAAAGGCGAACGGATATAAAAGCAGACAGTGCCTCCGCTGTGGCTGGGACTTCAGGGCGGTGCGTAATTGGCCGTAGTTCTGGCCGTGGAGGAGAGGCTTCACTGGGCCCAGTTAGCTCCGCTCCATCGCACACTAGTGTCTCCTCTGGTTGTGTCTGACGGGCAACCTTGCAAAAAACCTGCAGGCGTGGGACACCTGACGCCCATGCTCGAAAGCGTCAGCTTGAAATTCCATGTTTTCTTTCCGCGGACATGTCGCACCACACTTCGTCGAAGCGTGAATTAGCCTTAGAGTTTCCGCGGTACGCCGAGACCAGCAGCGTGGGCCTCTGGCGCGCTTCCTGTAGCAGCTTGGCCCGGCAGATATTGCCCAGTGTGCAGGAGGCAGTCATCTGGCTGTGCATATTCTAGTGCGCACCCCCCCCTCCCAAATAAACAGAGGACACTGCGGATGTGGGGTGGCAGCTGTGACGGTGTGTTGCGGTTCGGACAGTGAAACGGTATGGAGCAGCTTTCGGGCTTTTGTTATTGATTAGTATCAGACCTGGGTCAAATACGTAATTGATTTGGATTCAAATACTTTTCCGCGCTTTACTCAGCTTGTCCGGGGTATCGGAACCTCACTCACAAAAAGTGCATGCCAGATCTTCTGGTCCTCTTGGTTGGCTCAATTGCATCAGGCAAGATTAATGGAGCACAGAAAAGTATCCAAATCCAAAACAATGACGTAATTGACCCAGGGCTGATTAGTAGACTGAAGCGAACGCAGGCCGAGCACTGAGAAGCGAGTGGCGAGCTGGAAGCGGGCGGTAAGCTCTGGAGCGGTGCCGCTGGTCTGCACCCACCTGCAGAATGCGCTGGATGATGGCGGGCAGGGCGATGAAGCTCGTCATGCTGTTGAGGACCCGCATGGTCAGTTCCTTCAGAGCTGCGGGAGAAGACAGAAGAGAGACGCACATGGCTAACGTAAACTCACCGTGTTCCCAACACCAAGTTTGCTCGCCACGTGCCGGACAGTGCGACTTTCATGACGAATAACAAACAAAAATATTTTGAGACCAGCTTTGGTTTTTTCGTGTGTGTAAAGTATAATTTCTTCTGTTTTCCGAAAAACTTGGTATGAGCCACATACGCGATCCGTTTCAGCATACAGTGACATGGAAATAGTGCTACACTGTGACATTGTGGTTGGGAAGCTGTTGCTAACGAGAGACTACGAACCAGGCAGGCTTATACAGCGGCGTTCGGACCATCGTGAGCGAAAGCGGTCTTCCGAACACAGGGACGTGGTGCAGTTATTTGTTGTTTTCTCAATAAGCAACCATAATCATAAACCGCATTCCTCAGGAGAAAAACTACCATTGAACAGACGGTAACCTCTGGTGTTTATGTTACCGTCACCACAGGGAGTCACACGACGGCAGGCTCTGTGGGAGCGGGGGAGGTAGCTTTGAGCAAGAGAAAACGAAGGGGGATTTCACATCCGGGTGTGTGCTTTGGTGGGCTGAGGACTCTTTGGTGGGGAAGCCCTAGCAATGCTATAAGGACTAATAGTATGGAGGTCGAAGGTTCTGCCTCCAATGTAATCACAATGGGTGTTCCATGCACAAGCATAAAAAATTGATATCTTGGCTCACTTTAACAGGTCATTTAACAAAGAAATAAGTTTTGAGAAGTTTTTTTCTAATAATGGTGAAAGTTGACATTCGCATTTGTTTATTTCCAGTCCAGTGGCCGCTAGGATTCCAACTCCTGCATTTATGGCATACAAGAAAAATAAATCGGCAGAATATGTTTTCTGGGAAATTGCCAAAACGGGTTTGACCTCCCAACTAATAGCAAGGTTCCCCCCTGCAGGGCTATAATGGGGTTGGCTGTACTCTGAGGTCACCGACCGCTGTGGACCTGAGCTGCTGCACCACAGGCACTGGGACTGAGGGTCTGAGCGTCTGAGGGTGTGAGGGAGTGAGGGTCTGAGGGTCTGAGCGTCTGAGCGTCTGAGCGTCTGAGGGAGTGAGGGAGTGAGGGAGTGAGGGACTGAGGGAGTGAGGGAGTGAGGGACTGAGGGTCTGAGGGAGTGAGGGTCTGAGGGAGTGAGGGAGTGAGGGAGTGAGGGAGTGAGGGACTGAGGGTCTGAGGGAGTGAGGGACTGAGGGTCTGAGGGAGAGAGGGACTGAGCGTCTGAGGGAGTGAGGGAGTGAGGGACTGAGGGTCTGAGGGAGTGAGGGAGTGAGGGAGTGAGGGACTGAGGGTCTGAGGGAGTGAGGGAGTGAGGGAGTGAGGGAGTGAGGGACTGAGGGTCTGAGGGAGTGAGGGACTGAGGGTCTGAGGGAGAGAGGGACTGAGCGTCTGAGGGAGTGAGGGTCTGAGGGAGTGAGGGTCTGAGGGACTGAGGGACTGAGGGACTGAGGGAGTGAGGGTCTGAGGGTCTGAGGGAGTGAGGGAGTGAGGGAGTGAGGGTCTGAGGGAGTGAGGGTCTGAGGGAGTGAGGGTCTGAGGGACTGAGGGACTGAGGGAGTGAGGGTCTGAGGGTCTGAGGGAGTGAGGGAGTGAGGGTCTGAGGGAGTGAGGGAGTGAGGGAGTGAGGGTCTGACCTTCTGAGGTGTGGCGCCAGGCGGGCCCCTTCAGGAGTTTCTGTGGGGACATCATGGCCTCAAGAAGGGGAAACCACAGTGCCTGTAGGGAATTTAGTACAGCTGATCAATAAACTAAATACAACTACTGCACACACATACACACAAATGCATGCACGCGAGTGCGCACACACGCATGCACACACACACAAACACACACAAACACAGGCACGCACACGCACGCACACACACACACACACAATCACTCATCAACATTTTTCATGAGTATTAAATTAATAAAATGACATTTAAATAAATATTTGAACGCATTATCCAAAATACAGTAAGAAACCAGAACTCAGTGCAAGCAAGAGCCCTTTCACTAATAAAATATTTACAAAACATTCAGTTCAGTCACATTATATTGCATTGCGGTCAGGTCTGGTGCCGTGACAAGACTGGGGTCAGGAGAGCTCAATATGCCTCCAAGCTGTTCCCCCTGCAGTCTGTGAAAATTAAACAACTGCGACTTATGCTGTTCACCTCAGCACGGTTTCACACAGCTCTGCAGGTATACGCACAGAGACTGTCGAAAAGTATGGACCAAGTGCCCCTTACATAACCCACTGGCTATCCATGAGCTAGTGAAAACCATTTTGAATCCATGGAAGTCAAGTTAACCGGGTTTATAATTTGGAGCCATAGACTGCGGAATGTGGCTCCTCCCCTAAGCGTGTGAGAGAGAGACACGGCAGTGATGCGTCTCTGATTGGTCCCTAAAGCATTACTGAATCGTACCAATAACACCATAACTTAAAAGAATATTGGCACATGGGGAGGCATTAGATTAGATAGAGCTATTGCGACAACATTTTCCTGTGGGAAAAATGACTGACTTTGATTTTTTACCATTGACTTCACATCAGTGGTGCAACAACAAGGGCCGATCTATTTGAGGATTTTGTGCCAACTTCAGCATTTAATAATTTAATTAGCTCAATCATACATTGATCTGACATGTGTATAAGCACCAGCTACAGCAGCAGACTGCTAGTGTAGTCGAAAGATTTTACCTTGCTCAAATACAGGAGTGAAGCAGCATAGTTTATAGAGCTGTCAGAAATCTAAAATGGAGGTAACTGGTTGGAACAAAAACCAGCATGCCTCCTGCTTTACACTGAAAGAGTGGATACGGGAGCCAACTGCAGTGGCCATAATGAGCAGCATCATTTAACAAAACCAGGAAATGATCATGAAAAACGAAGGCCGGTTTTGGCCGCTTGTATACACACCTCTCTCTGCTGCTGATTCAGGCTCGGAGAGCTCCTGTGACACAGAGAGATGATGTCACTCAGAGCCACCTCCAACCTCTGCAGCGGAAGCTGCTCCTCCTCCTCTGTGTTAGCTGAAGGAAGCATCCGGAACACAGGCATAACCAATACATCACTGATACATGTTACACAGACATAACTAACATTATCATATTGTGCTTATTATCGTACTATATTGCGAACAATGCATTCATTCTGGTCCTAAGTGTGGACACCTGGCCACCAAAACCATTTTAGAAGATAATGAAGAATTCAAAGATAAAAAAGGAAACCTGCATGAGTTGAAATGTTTAAGGAAGAAACAAAACTACCTAATTAAGAGCCTATTAATTAACCTCAGTCTTTTATGTGTTGCTTCTTCTTTTCCATTGTTGGCAAGATGGTGTAATAAGCACACTATGAACACTGTAATTTTATTCTTTGTGCCATTGCAAAGCTATTTCTGGAATAATGTGGTTTAAGGTAAACATTCTCTCTGAAGATGAAAAGTACCTAATTAAGATTAACAGCTCGTTAAAATTAAATGGCAATTGTGGTTGGAATGAAAACCAGCATACACAGGGGTACTCCAGGACTGAGTTTGGGAACCACTGGTCTAGAACTTTTCTAACATTAATAAAATAACAGGCTACAATGCATAATAGAATGTACAAAAACAAGACTATGATAATAAATCATAAAATCTTATAAAAGCCGTAAGTAGGTTTTTACAATCAACACCCACCTCCCCTATTCCTGCTAGCAAACTGCTGCAATAACAAATTTACCCTCCAGATTTAGCATTTCTTCCATTAGCAAAGAATTTCTTCCATTAGGCCCACAAATGATTAGTATGAACATGTCGACTAAAATGGTAATTACAGCATAAGTATAGACCTCAAAATTGAAATGGGGAAAAATAGGCATTGAAATAAGTTGCAGAGATAAATATTTATGTCAGGTAGAAAACATGTGCGACAAAACAAAACAGCACATTTATATATCTATATATATATTAAGAAAAGAGGTTGACATGCTGAATTTCACTGTTTCCATTACAATTATATATTTTTTTAAATGACAGTTTTTGTGCAAAAACCCGGTTCAACGGAAACCTGGTCACTGGCACATGTTACAAACAGATATAACAAAGTAAGTTTTCTTACTTTGGCTCTCTTGGGTGAGGACGATGAGTTTGTCCTTCAGCGTCTAAGGAGGTGGAGAGATATGCCGGTTCAGAGTGAAAGAATTCACAGTGAAACGGCTGCATTCAGACTGAACAGTTCCACTCAGACCCGTCCCCCAAGAGTCCAATAGCAGAGATTCACCTCACCCAAACGCTCACAAGCATAGCTCCCTGACCAGCACTGCACACTGGGGCCTGCCACCAGACCAGAGCAATCGCACACACACTGTGACATTGCGGTGGGAATGCCACTCCAGAATAAAGGACCGACAACACAGAGAACGATAACTATAATAACTGCAAATATGTTGTTTTAAAAATCCAACTCAAGTGGATGAAGGAGCCACAACTATAACAACAAGGGGATCACTTTCTGAGCTTTCAGGATCACTTTCTTTCTAGCTACATGAACGATAAAACATGCAGCCAATCAAAATCCACCCAAATTTATAGGGCACCTAGTTCAAGGAATACACCAATTTTAGGAAACGCACCTTTATTCCGACTTACCCAGACTTAGTTCGACTTGTATCTACCGTGTAAATAAGCTTGCTTCGGAGTTGGTGTAAGGTGTATTTCTTCACTTTGAAGGAGGTAGGCAACTGACTCCTATAGGCTTCAAGTCTTTATGCTAAGCTTACACGTTATGCTATCATGGAAACTGAGCCAGTGAATGCACAAAAATGAAATCAAACATCTTGTCTAAGTCAGAGTAAGTCGGAAAAAAGGTACATTTCTCCCAAAATGTTGGTGTATTCCTTTCAAAATGGCAGCCGACATAGCCGAGAGGCTATTTACAGAATGTTATAGTTCATCAGTGTGGTTGCTCTGATTGTTATCATTATAGTTATTGCACTGCGTCACACACCCAGTCCAGACCTCACCTGCAGCAGAACTTGGAAAGCTCCATGGACATCTCCCTTCTTCTCCAGCAGGTAGGCCGTGGCCTCATGGAGGCTGTACTGTTCTGTGATCTGCGTTTCACATCGACAGGGGGGAGTTGTTGCAATGTTCCCTTTGGTAAACTTATATAGAGGAAAGCTTCCAAAGTCTAGAACAGGTATTTTTAGTATCAGAGCACAGGTACAGTACTGTAGATACATTGCAGTAGCTGACAAAAAACAAGGTCAGAAAAGCCTTGTGGATTCCAGTCTGCAAGTTTCTATTTCTCCTTCACTTAATGTATCTTCAATGACTGGAGTGGGTGTGCTGTCTTTAGGCAAAAACAATAGGATCATAATGCGTGAGAATATTGATGTACGCTCAGTGAGCACTTTATTAGGTATTTATTAGACTTGTTTCTGCTGCTGCAGTCTATCCATTTAGAGGTTTGCCGTGTTGTGTGTTCAGAGATGCATACAACTGTTGTAACGTGTGGCTATTTGTGTTACTGTCACCTTCCAGACAGCTTTGTCCACTGGCCCTTCTCCACTGACCTCTCTCATTAACAAGGCGTTTCTGCCCGCACATCTGCTGCTCAATTGTTTTTTTGGGGGTTTTTTCACGCCATTCTCTGCAAACTCTAGAGACTGTTGTGTGTGACAATCCCAGGAGATCAGCAGTGTCAAAACACCCTGTCTGGCACCAACAATCATTCCACGGTCAAAGTCACTTAGGTCACATTTCTTACCCGTTCTTACATTTGGTCTGAAAAACAGCTGAACCTCTTGACCATGTCTGCATACTTTTATGCATTTAGTTGCTGCCGCATGATCGGCTGAATAAATATTTGCATTAACAATCTGGTGTACAGGTCTACCTAATGAAGTGCTCAGTGAGTGTATTTTGTGGTAACCTTGCTGAATTTCCATGAAAAACTGGTCGTCGATAAAATTCATTAAGCCATTTTGAACAGTAGGTGTGTGTGTGTGTGTGTGTGTCTGAATGACAGAGGGAGCATCTGACTCTGGAGTGAGAAGGGCAAGGGATGCTGGAGGCCATACTGGTTTCCCTGAATAAATATTAGGGCTGCGATGCCATCTGTTCAAAATATTGATTTTCCCTTTCTCATAAATCCCTAACATACTTCAAAATTCAGGGCAAAACATCTTAGCTGGTTCTGAGCTGCGCTGACTGACAGCTTGACTGCTATGTAGCGCAATCCTCCTTGAGATGCACTGGCAGCCGTATTAATAACAGTGGAAAATTTCTAGGTGCACATAACACAGGCTTTGCTCAAGGTCACAGAGGTTAGTCTGCAGAAGAGGGTCATCCTACCTTTATGGTCTCTTCAAGCCTGTAGTCCTGAGAGAAGCGCAGGAAACCAATGACCTGGCAGGGGCTGAAACGGCACAGCAGTCCCACGTGGAGCTCGTGGAGGTCAGGGCTGAGTCTCAGGACACCCTGGGGATGAGGGCCTTCTCTGCAGGAGACAGGCCAGTCAGCACAGCTTCACTGAACGTGACATGCAGGTAGCGGTGACAAAGCCGCTAAGATGAAAGGCTTTTCTCCCGTTCGTCAAATGAGGCCGACTTAAATCAACTCGGACAAGAGAAGAATCACGTTCCTCACTAGCACACCGGTGTATTTTGAAAAGGTGAGTTTTGAGACAATTGCCGCCCATGAGTTTGCCTTCCTGACTAATTGGGAAAGGCTGTTCCACCACTGGGGAAGGCTATTCCACGATTGGGGAAGGTTGTTCCACCACAGGTGTGTGAGGGCAGAGGGCCGTGATTAGGGGCTGCTGTGAGCTCGAATGACAGACGGTGGTAGCTCGCTGCTGGAGTATACAGTGTAATCACTGTCTGAAGTCTGTTAGGGGCCGCTTGCAGCCTGACATGCCAGGGTGAGAGATTTGAATTATAATTTGTTATTTAGCCCGTGTTTTTATCCAAAGCGATGCACAGTTGATTAGACTAAGCAGGGGACAATCCCCCCAGAGCAGTAAGCCAAACAGCCAGGCTTTATAGGAGTCCAGAGGAGAGATTACGAGGGCATATATACAAGTAGCTGTGTAGCCTCTTGGGGGAAGCATACTGGATAATGCCTTTTTTTACTCGTCAGTAATACATTTAAACAGATCCTGAGAAAGATGTTCGATGACCACACCCTAAGAGCACAGAGAGGTAGACACAAAAGAGAGAGGGGGGAGGGAGAGAGAGGCAGAGAGATAGAGATGGCACTGCAGGCTGTGTGTTCATTTAATGACATTAATAGCATGTTATTAAACATCCAGCAGAGAGTAGAGTTTTTCCAAACAGAATTTCTGAGAACTGAGGGGAGCTTCAAAGTATTTGACTTGTATTGCATGCAATGCAATTTCTCTCTCACTCTCTCTCACACACGCGCACACACACACGCGCACACACTAACATGCGTGCACACACACGCATACACATGCATACACACGCACATACACACACGCATAGTATGTTTAAGGTACAGTGTATGTAGGCATGTGTGAAATGGAAGTTGGATGCACTGCAGAGTGTTGAGTGCAGAGGCTGTTGAGAGTGAAATATTAAAAATACACTCTTCCATTCCCTTGAGCTCCATTTCACAGCCGAAAGCCCCTCCCCTTCCTCCAGGCCCGGCTGAGCCAGGTTAATAACAGGGCACCACTGCATACTCACGGGCACTGAATTCTGCACACAAAGACACCCAGAGCCTCAAAGAAACCGCTGCAGGAACGGAAACCCTACTTTCTACTGACAAATTAAAATGAGATTTAAATGTATTCAGAAACTTCTCAATCCTGCTGATAAGTCTCAAATAAGATGTTCTAACAGGATAGAAACATGTCCTCATAAGCTCAACCACTGGTTACAACTGAAGGTATGATTCTCAGCAGGAAAGACCATGGTGTCTCCATAAATATTCAAGGAAGTGGAGTGGAGGCGGAAGGCTATTTCTGCAAGTTCCACTCCAAGGGTTGGCGAGGAGGGTGGTATCGGTTTCCGGGTTTCATGCCTATCCCCTGCGCTGAAATATATAATCAGTCCAATTGTTTTGCTGAACTGACATTTTAGCTTGGAGCAACTTCTCTGAGACAAAGAGCGTAGCCTATAGTCTAGTGGTTAAGGTGCTTGACTGAGACCTGGAAGGTTGGTGGTTCAAGCCCTACTGTAGCCATAGTAAGATAAGTGCTGTCCTTAGCCCCATATTGCACCAGGGGGGAAAGCTGCACCCATATTGTCCCCTACACAGTATAATTCAAATGTAAGTTGCTTTGGATAGAAGCGTCAGCTAAATAATTTACATATAGGACAGCGACCATGGAAACAACTGCAGAGCTGGAGGAATTCTGTGTAGCCTCACAACTGAGGGCCGTACACAGGGTGAAGCTTCATTGTTACAGTGGTCGATTTCTTACCTGGACAACAGCAGTTGCATGCAAATGCTATTGCTCCCAAACTGCCATTAGCAGGCTACCCTAGCCACAGAAAAGCTACGAGACTGAGAGGGACAGGAGTGTGGCCATGTGACCGGCTGCTAAGACACCTGGTGTGCGCGTGACTGCAACAGTGCGTGTCCGTGTGACGTGATTTCAGAGCCACCAAGGAATACACTGACCCAAAAGCCCTCACCATAAAATACAGACTATACTACCCACCAACAAACCTTTTAAAATCAGGCTACACATTCGAATATGCATGAATACACATATGAAAGGGAAAGGCAGTAAAAACAAAAGTATTTTGGTGACATACAAATTCAATAATAAAAGGTGAAGCAACATGAATCCAAATGACACAATCATACACGAGTCACACAAGAAGTGACACGTGAAACCAATGTGCAAAGTACAGGTTTCAAATGTGACACCTTTGCAGTAGTTAACTATATAATGCATGCCTGCTTTCCAGGCATCATCTATACCTATAAACCAGACCAACAACAATATGCAATTGTTTTGGTTTCAAATACTTTCCTACACTTTACTGAGCTTGCCTAGTCCATTCGACTACTGTATTACCAAAGTGCAAACCATGCTTTCTGGTCCTCTTGGTTAGCTCAATTGCACCAGGCAAGATCAATAGAGCACATAAAAGTGCTTGAAACCAAAACAACTATGTATTTGACCCGTGGTCTGCCATAAAACAGGCTTTTCAGATACGATATCCAGCAAAGCTCAAATGGATTTTTCCCCCTGCGGCTCTCGTTCTTGTATAATGACGCATATGCCTTTACATGAATGCAGAAATCAATCACAAAAAAGGCACACAATTATTACCCAAAACTAACCATGCTGTGTAATCTGCGATCGCAGTGGGGATTAATTTGTGACGACTGATCAGGACCTGATTGGCTGAAAAGCACAGGCCAGTGTGGCGGTGGTTCGCAGCAGTAATGCAGCGGTAATAGGCTATCACTACATCTCTCTGTGAGTCAGACACTGCAGAACACAATGATAGAATCATTATGCCCTGGCTATAAGTGACCAGTCCGATAGTGACACATCATCTGCTGTTTTGTGAGGGTTGCTTCAGTGCTCCATCTGTTCATGACAGACACCACAGTCATGGGGAGACAGCAGTCTGTCAAGAAACTATACCGATTCACAGGGAGGAAAGGCACGGTACAGTAATGGACGGCTTAAAAGCTCTCTGTGACATCTCTGAACCATTTCTGTAAAGTCTCTGTGAGATCGCTGAACTATCTCTGTAAAGTCTCTGTGAGATCTCTGAACCATCTCTGTAAAGTCTCTGTGAGATCGCTGAACTATCTCTGTAAAGTCTCTGTGAGATCTCTGAACCATCTCTGTAAAGTCTTGGTGTGACCTCTGAGCTATCTCTGCAAAGTATAAGTGTGAGATCGCTGAACCATCTCTATAAATCTCTGCGAGATCTCTGAACCAACTCTGTAAAGTCTCTGTGAGATTTCTCAACCATCTCTGTGAGATGTCTAAGCAATCTCTGTAAGATCTCTGCAATATATCCAAGTCATCTCTATAAAACCATTGTGTTTTTTAACCACTTTAAACCATCTGAAAAGGTTTTGGACTAATCTCTTGGCCACCTCAGCATCATGTCTGTTCACAACGGTGCGTGTCTGCACAATCCCTGTTCAAACTAATTCATTCAAAACACCAAATTCATAACAGGCAAGGGTTTGATCGCTCATTTCATTCATTCAAAAGTAGATTTCTGTAATAATTCATACCTTGGGGCTAGAAGACACTTTAGAAACTGGAACACCAAGGAATCATCCTGGAAATGTAAAGAACAGAATGTGACATAGATATATATAATATTATATAACATTATATATAATTATATAGAGTGTTAAATTGCTCCATCCAAGACATGCCGCACACTATTCTAATTATGTACAATGGGCTATAATATACTAAAAATAACACCATACACAATACAATGTGCTTTAACCCTGTATACTGCATAGCAAGTCATCAGTATCTGTTTGGTAGTGTCCTGCCCTCTCAAACTGACAGAGGGCATTGAACTTGGGATAAAACATTGGGTTAAAAAGCATCTACAGAGCACCTACAAAACCAGTTTACACAGCACAAATAAAATCAATGAGGATGATCCAAGCCTTTGCACAACTAACAATTCTTAGCATGTCATTAACCAGAGTACCAGAACTGCATTTGGACAGCTGAAAGGTTCTTGGTGCCCTAAAATAGACCCTTAGATAAATGCATGGTGGGGGTGGGTGCATGCGGGGTCTATATGTGTGTGTGTGTGTGTGTGTGTGTGGCAGAGAAAAGAAAAAATGAAAGTGAAAATTATCTAAAAAGTTCTTACACACCAGACAGTGACGAAACACTTTGAAGCTACTTTAAAGACTTTCTTTCTTTCTTGGTGACAGATGACAGTTGTAGTCTTGGGGTAAAGTTTATCCCACGCTCCAATGTGGCCTTCACTTCTCCAGGATTGTGGAGAGAAACAACTTTAAGATTTTGACTCTGCTGAATGTCAAGGACTAACTGGGTCTTTCAATTAGCCCCTATCTGACAATGCAGTAACGATTACACAAAATCCATTTATACACTGGGCAGTAGATAACTCAATTATCCTTCAAAAAAACTTTCAGCTTTTTTTCTCCTCCTCTCTGACACTGAAGCTCTTTTCCAAGGTATGTTACACTTACTACTTTATTTTACTATACACTCAGTGATATTATTGTGCTGTATATGCAATAACTATATTTTCTGACTTATTAAAACCCTAGAAAGAGAGACAGTGAAGTTACTGAGAGGCCA
This sequence comes from Conger conger, assembly GCF_963514075.1. Lineage (NCBI taxonomy): Eukaryota > Metazoa > Chordata > Actinopteri > Anguilliformes > Congridae > Conger > Conger conger. The sequence continues at coordinate 37,964,846 of NC_083762.1, read as the reverse complement.
GTTATTGTAACATAATATTTTATGCACCAGGAAATGTTCATTATACTTTTGTAATACAATTGCCATAATTAAGTTTAAAAAAACCATTCTATAAAACTGCATAATTATTCATTTCTAGGTAATTGCGGATCATCTAAAATAAAAAATAGAAAAATTAACTAGAGATGTGCATTTCGTGTGGACTATTGCTGCTACTGCTGTGTGGCAAATCAGTGGACTATTGCTGCTACTGCTAATACTATGGTGTTTAAATATTTGCATTTACAAGCTGGTCTAAAGGTTCATCTAATAAAGTGCATATGAACATGTTGATGTATAATATATGTATTTAGTGTAAAAATTTAGAGACTAACTGAACAGTCCTCCATTCATTCCTATGGGACTTTAAATATCTTGGAAATTAATGGAAATATCGAAAAGCTATGAACAAGCACACCATTCGGGGCCAAGCCGTACATATTCCAGTTGTCGATAGCTCAAAAAGTGTGGGAAGAGTAGGTGGACAAAAATAGTAATAGTAAATAAAACTTTTGGATAACAATAGTGTGTCACGCAAATTAATATCACAATAGCTCTATGTACTTCCAATTTTCAGTGTTTGGAACTATATACCTCTACTATTCAAATGTAGTTCTGGACATCATCATTCAGTATAATTGATATGCCCAACTGCATTAAAGTCCCACACACATCTGCATTCTCTTCCTGGTTTGTGCATCTAAAATGCCCACAAAACATTCGTAAAGCCCCTAACACTGCCCCCAGAGCCCAATTACCACCCCCACCCCCTCCGCCTTCTGTGGTCAGCTCTCTGTGTTTTAACATTTAGCAACGTCATCCGACAATGTCATGTCATGTGGGAAATGGTTCTACAAACAGCTTGGAAAAATAGCAGTTAGATCCTATGTGCATGCATGCGTCAACCAAAATTGCAATTGTTTTACTTGAATCAGTGTGGAACAGAAATCGAAAGCTCAGGGATGATATGAAAAGCTCAACAACAGAAAAATGTGAGCCTTTAAAATGCGGTGTGACATCGGATGTTATGTCAGTCAACAAAGACACATTCAAGGCAGGCTCTACCCACACTCCTACAGGGAGCCCCCCCCCCCCCCACAGAGAGAGATGTCTTTTGGGGGGCAGGGGGGGTTCCATATAGAGAAATGTAATTAGGTGCGGAGGGAACTGGGTCACAAGGAGCTCATTTTCCCCTCAAGGACAGGAAGTGACTGAGACTGATATCCTTACTGTACCTTGGATCCAGGCAATCCTTTTTAAATAACGCACAGTAAGATTTGTTGTCTAGGTAACAGATGAAAATAATGTGCTATTCCGCATGATAGATCATACAGTACAAACAGCTATCAGAACAGGCACATGGATATGGTCCACTCCTGCATTAACCCTTTAAGGTTAATACGTGACAAGAATATTCTTAACTGATCATTTTAATGCCGTTGCAACAATCACTACTGACAGCAATGCAGCCCTAGTACACTGACTGACAATCCAGTATATACTAACAATCCAAATACCCTACTCCTCAAAGGGTTAACAACCTACAGCATTTCACATGCTGCTGTACAGTGGCCCAAGCCACGGATGTGATTGGCTTTCTTCGCACAGCTTTGAAAGGGGGGCGGCCATTTTACCTCCAGCTTGTCAATTATAGGCTGCACCGCCTCAGAGAAGTGCATGGACACCAGGTCTGCTGCTTTGGCGGGGTCGATGGCCACCAGCTCCTGTGGGAGACCAAAACTCTCTGCGTCAGACATAATGGGCAGAACCTACACAATTAATAGTGAATTCAGAAGTATTTCAGTCTGCCGAATGTGGAGCCTTCCTTAAAAAACTGCTCAAGCTATGTTTTGAAACAGCCGATAGCTGGTTGAGCAGTTCAGACCAGTTCCATCCTCAACATGGTTTAACCACCTCAAGCTATGTTTCGAAACAGCTGGTAGCTGGTAGTTATTTCAAGATGGTCATCACAGGATTTTACTCCGGGGAAAGAAACAAAATGGCCACCAGCTGAGTGTGCCACAGTTGGTGCGCGCAAGCTATCCCACCTGCATGTGTTCCAGGGCTTCCTGCCAGACGGACTGCTTCTCCTCTGGCGCGTATCCCGGGATAGACAGGATGTTGTGGACATAGTTGAATACCTCCTCCTAGTGGACCACAGAGACACACATAAGCCAATCGGCATAGGCGGGCAACACCGTGTTAACCAGTCTTATCCCATCGCATGGGCTCTTCATCTCCAGAGTGGTATAATCTTGATTTGATTACCTCCGCACAAAGAAGGGAAAAACATTACAGACGGGTCTTCATGAACATTGTAAAATATCACTCCAGGGTCCTCTTCATGAAGAACGAGGAACAATAATGAATAACAACACAGGCTTAACTGCACTGGAGAGGAAAAGAACAAACTTTCATGCGTATTTTAATGCCAAAACTTGTGGTGGATCAATATTATTACTCACAACGCTGAAGCTCACCCTCCTCCCTTTTGTTTTGTTTTTTATGATTCTGATGGAGCACTACTGACCCAATCAGACCTGGGTCAAATACGTAATTATTTGGGATTCAAACACTATTTTGTGCTCCAATGATCTTGCCTGGTGCTCTTGAGCCAGAAGAGTGAGTATTGCATCGGTTCCAAAACACCAGACAAGGGTAGAAAAGTATTTGAATCTAAAACATTCATGGACTATGTATGTAATAGTCCAGATTAGTGAGGACGATAGTCAGAAACAGTTCTAAGGAACCAACCAGACGCATCCTGAGCCCACCTTTCTGAGCGGATCTTTCAGGTAGCAGGAGATGATTTTGTCATACAGGTGTTTCTTCTCGTACATGAACTCACAGATCTGGTAGCTGAGACAGGAAAGCGATGAGACAGAAACAGCAGTGAGATATAATGATTATAATGAAATAATATGTGACCTGCTCCATCAAATTCAGTCACATTGACCCCAAAACGTATTTTGAGTTCTAGAAACTACTCGAAAAAAAGGAGAACATAAGCTTTCTGACAAAACCAGTTATCTCTCCATCGTCTTATGTATAAACCCTTTAAAACTATATTTTTACTCAGAACATTTACTCTTGACATTAAGACATACAGGCAATAAAAGCAAATACATTAACATGTAAGTATTGTATGGATGTGGCTGTTTGTGACTGGTGAATGGTGACAAGCTGGCAAGCCTCCAATGCACAGCTCCAGTGTTACTTTTACTTTTACATCTTGCATTTGAAAGCTTAAAAACTTCTCCCATGTAAGGGGAAAAGTCACCTTGATATTTGCACTGTACTACCGTGCTCTGAACTCTTTAAAATGGGTTGACAGAAATGCCTACTTTTTAAGCTCCATGTTAAAAGAAGTAAAAAAAAAAAGACATACAGGTCTGATTATTGCATTATTGGAAAATATATAAACAAGAAGTGTAGGCTGGCTGACTACAGGGGATTAGCTTGAAAAATGTGAGCATAGCCCAGCTGCATACGTATGAGTATCTTTATGTGAACTGTGTGTGCATATACAGTGGCTTCAGAAAGTATTCAGACCCCCCTACTTTTTGCACACTTGATTGTGTTTTAATTTTAAATGGAAAGAATTGCCATTTTTGTCCATCAATCTATACTTAATAACCCATAAAGACAAAGTGAAAACATGTTTTTAAATTTTTTTGCAAATTTATACAACTGAAATCTTTCATTTAAATTCAGACCCTTGTAGAAGCTCCTTTGGGAGCAATTACAGCTTCGAGTCTTCTTGGGTAAGCTCTGCACACCTGGATTTTGAGCAGTTTATCCCATTCTTCCTGACAGATCCTCTCATGCTCCTTCAAATTGGATTGGATGCGTCTGTGAACTGCCATCTTCAGGTCTCTCCACAGATGTTCTATGCGGTTTAAGTCTGGGCTTTGGTTGGGCCACTCAAGGACAGTCACACCCCTTTCTCACAGAAAATCCAGGATATACACGGGATATTGAACCCGGCATATTGAACCCAAATGTTTGACCCATGTTTGACCAGTCCACACCACATGATGGTCGCGGGAATGTCCCTGGTCCTTGCCAGTCACACCAGACCCTGGACTTTCCCAGGTCTCCAGGTTTACTACCATAAATGTCACAGCTGAACAGGGCTATCCCGTCTCCAAATCATTAAAACTGGACATTATATTCCTGTGAATTGATCTTTTTGTTTTTGCAATTAAATAAATAAATATATAAAATAATAAAAGCGGACAATCATGGACAGTTTAATTCATTGGAGATTCAATGTGGCGCATTGGGGCGTATGCTCTGGTATTTTTCTAACAATTTATAGGATTTATTTCCTTTATGCAGTCACCTAATGTAAGCTTAGTGAAAATAATTACAGTATACAATCATGTTCAAGCATCTGCGATTGTGAAGTGCAGAATTTTGGGCTGAGAGAAAAGAGAATTTCTGTTGTTTTCTAAAGAGGAATGAAAATTGACCTTAAGCTAATGCCTGATCTAGTTGCTGCTTGTTTCATTTAGCATAGCAAATTTGTGAAATACAGAATTTGTGAAATACGTTGAATATGTATTTATATAATATGAAATACGTGGAACATTGATAACGTGTCAACCAGATGATAACCCGCGACATCCACAATGCAGTTCCTTAGAGGGAGAGAAACATAACCAGCGTTGCCAGATGAGAAATATTAAATTATCATATGTGGATGTTAAAATGATAGTTTTTAAAGTCGTACATAGCAAAGCGATGAGCCATTTCTTTTACCAAAACATTATTATTATTATTTTTCAATTATTATTATTTTTTCCATTTTCTCCCAATTTGGTTGCCAATTGTATCGTTTACATGTCAGCTGAGCAAACACCGCTACGCCCCGGTCCCCAGGCAGCCAGAGAGAGATCGACACTCCTTCTTCTAGCCACATCGTCTCGGGCCCCGACCTTGATCCCGGGGCGATCAGGGCGCTTTGCACACGGCGATCCTCCCTGCAGAGTCCCTCCCCCCACTCTCGGAGCGGGGGGCCAATTACGCCGCTCCCTCGTGTGCCGGCCAAACTCGGTTTAGACCATCTCAGCAGCACTCATCAATCAGGCCTTAATGCTAGAGTGGCTAGACGGAAGCCCCTCTTGAGTAAAAGGCATATCAAGTTTGGAGTTTACCAAATGGCATTGAAAGATTATCTGGCCTGATGAGACAAAACTCTTTGGGCAGAACTATGTCTGGCTAACACCAGGCACTGCTCATCACTTGGCTAACACCATCCCTACAATGAAGCATGGTGGTAGCAGCATCATGCTATGGGGGTGCTTCTCAGTGGCAGGGACAGGTGCAAATGTTTTAAAATGAAAACATGATTTAAAGCTTTAGCACCGTTGCCACCATACCATCGCGTCTCCGGTTGTAACCAATGAGGTTCCTTGATTGAATCCTGGGTCCAGCAACCTGGGATTGCCCCTTCAATATCAAAGCCCAGCCATGCCATCCAGGGTAATTCCCAGGTCATGAGCAGGGACATCCTTCTTCTTCCATTTCACAATTATTGAGGCCACTGTGCTCAAAGCTTTAGAAATGGTTTTCTACCCTTGCCCTGATCTATGCCTCACTACAATTGTATCACAGGTCTACAAAGAGTTCCTGGGACTTCATGGCTTGGTTTTCATCCTGCCATGCAGTGTGAATTCTGGGACCTAATATACACAGACCTGTCAACAACATACAATCAATTCAATTTGCCACAATTTTCGAGTACCAGAGTAATGGGTTTGAATACTTACATAAATGCCAGATTTTCAGTTCATAAATTTCAAAAAACATGTCATGGGTTAATTGTCATTATGCTATGGTTATTGAGAGTAAATTGATGGGCAAAACTGTACATTTTATCCACTTACCATTAAAACTACACAATAAAGTGGGCAAAAACTGAAGGGGTCTGAATACTTTCTGAAGCCACTGTTTGCTCGTGTGCATGCATGTGCATGTATGTGTGTATGCGTCTGTGAGTGTGTGGGTGCATGCTTGTGCATGGTATTTACAAAAAAAAAGAAATTCAGTAACTCACAATTCGGCCTTCTCAGCCAGATAGAGGAGTCGGCTCTCATCAAACTGGACAATGCCCCCCACCTGGAGAAGTTCCAGCAGCACCTAGGAAACAGAGACGTCCTGTTACATGTGCGAAAACCTTCACCACACGGCTCTCATAATGGGGTAACTGTTATTCATCACAGTTCTTCAAACAATAATAAAAAAATATGGCAGGCTGTGCCCTGCAGGGCTGGTTCACCTGTTGTCTCTCTGTGTGTCTGGAGTCATCATCTGGACTACAGAGAAACTCCAGGACCTTAAAAAGAAAGAGAAGGAGATACACATTGTGAATTACAAGTAAGGCGCACACTATAGAAAAACCAAACAGATTGTACTATATTACTTATGTCATGTACTGTATGTTTGAGGAATAATTATTCATTTAACATGAACATTTGGCCACTGATAACTGTGGATGGTAAATACCAAAGAAAAACATACATTGTCGGTATTAAATGAATTGGGGTTTGGGATATACCTGGTCGAATAGCTTCCTGTTCACAAAGAGGGTGTTGTCGGGCTTGGCTAGCTGCCGTGCCAGAAACGTGAAGAGACAGCCGACCTGGGAGGGGGTGAAGTCTGAGTTCTCCACCATCACCTGAGGAACACAAACAAACACACTTCAAACAACCAACACACACACACAAATTAAAACAACATAGTACTTCAACCAACAAACACCAAAACACACACAAATTAAAACAAGAGAGCACTGCAACCAATACACACCCAAACACACAAAGAGTAAGACAGACAAAAACAGACAGACAGATATGCAGACATACAGATATGCAGACATACACATATGCAAACACATGCACATATAAGCACACACACAGACATGCAAACACATGCTCACATTCTCTCACACACTCTCACCCACACTCACCCTCACACTCTCACACACTCTCACACACACTCTCACACACACTCTCTCACACTCTCTCAAACTCTCTCAAACTCCATCACACACACGCACGCATGCACGCAAGCACACCCACTCACTCAATGCAGGAAGGTTCTAAATTAATTAAAGGGCTGAGCCGATGAGCAGAGATTTGTGTGCAAGATGCAGAAATTTTAACTTGGATGTCTTCACAGTACTTGGCATCAAATCAGAAGCGAGAGGTGCTAATCAGTTAGCACAATTCATCCCGAGGGTTGTTTGAGTGCACGCATTCACCCAGGCATGAGCGTGTGCATGTGACAGAAAAAGAAAAGAGCTCAGGCAATAACTTGAAAGAGAAGAGGAAAGGAGGAATGGTGAATAAAATGGTGATGCAGGGATTAGCATTTGTGACCACTGGCCTGGAGAATTAATACTCCAACTGAGGAGGGCAGAAAAGCACTCGTCTTTCTAAAAAATTCACCCCACCTCTAGTGTGACACCACCAGGATGTTCCTGTACAGTACACTGCTCTTTGAGCTGAGAGGGGGATATTGCAGCAGTCGGGTGACAAAGGTACTCATGATCAGACCTGGGTCAAATATGTAATTGTTTAAGATTCAAGTACTTTTCTACGCTTCACTGAGCTTGTCAGGTATATTGGAACCTATGAAATACTCTGAAATCCCACCTTCTGGTCCTTTGAAACAGAGCTCTATAACCCTACAATACACTGTGGCTCAGTCAGATTGAAACAGAGCTCTATAGCCTAACATAACACTGTGTCTATGCCAGATTGAACATACACAGACTATACTGTGGTCTATGATCTAAAAGTAGTTTGTAGCAGCTACAGCTATACCTCTACAAGTCAGAGTTAGGTCCACCAGAGAGAATAAAGAATCAATCATATGTCAAGTACGGATATATTAACATTCCGGGCAGGAGTTCTTAATTTTTCTCATTAACATTGCCTACCGTATGCATATGCATTGATTTTTGGCCACAAAGGTAATCAATTAAAAAGCATGATTCCCACAGCACAGCCCAGTTAAATATACACTAGAAATATATGAATTATAATTATAGAGACAAGAAAATAGATTTTCATCAGATAATTTATTCAGTTAAAAGATGAATTTCATCTACTCATTTCATCTACTCTACTTGACAACATTAGCTGCAATATACCTTGTCACTCAGCTGGTAAATATTGGAGAGACTCACCTACAGAAGGCATGCACAGGGTTGCTGCAGTAGTGAAGTTCCCCTCTTAGATATTTGTTTTCTTCTGTTACAAGTCAACCATCCAACCTTTATATGAAAACTGATATGGACTGGGCACCCTCATAATAATTGTGAATGGATGCCATCTCATCTAGGCCGAGTTTAACCAGTGTTTTACAACAAAAATAAATGGGTTGCTATGGGTTGCTATGGCCGCATGTCATCCAACACATCGTTGTCAAGGAAATATTCACGTGATTAAGAAAGATCCATATCCCAATAACCCCAATACTGCTCAGTTTTTACCAGGATATAGCCAGGCTAGCTATTTATCTAGTAAAGCTTTCACTTTTCAACCAAATGTAGCTGACTTTTCACCACAAAAATTGTTCAGTGGGTAACGTTATAGCAAGGACACAGTTTTGGGAAGGAAGCAGGGCAATCCAAGGACAACGCCTACTGGTTAAGTAGGCACACACCTGGACTATGTTTCAAATTAGCTTATTAAAATGTGTGCTCTCTTCCGCAGTAGATTGCTGAGACCGGGGAACCACTGTACGAGAGAGTGTTGTTCAAGAAGCGGGACTGAAAAGCTACAGAGCTGAAAAGCAACAGACTGAAAGCAACAGTTTGGGTTTGATTTCTTTTGCCTTATTATTTTATTTTATTTTATTATTTTTTAAGATTTTTCAAAAGTCAAAAGTTGAGTATTTCCAGTATTATTCAAATGAAATGGCAAAACAAATCAGTCAATCCCTTCTCTGTGCCATACTGAAGCCACCTGAGATGGGGCTTCAAGAATGAACTGGGCTAAGGAGAACAGTAAACTGGTTCATCTGTTCAACAGTCAACTGCTTGAGATTATACTGTATTATTTTGATTGGTCAAGGCGATTTAACGGTAAACCTGAAACCTCCACAATTAATGAGTTTAAAGTAATAATGGGAGGAAACAGTGCAGTGTAGGTGAGGATGGTACCGTTAATAAAATATCCACAATCCGCTGCTGGTACTCCAAGGCCTGCTTGTCATTCTGAAAGTCCTCAAAGGTCTGAAGGGGGTAGAGAAACATACAATATTATTATTAAACATACAGACGATCCACTCTGACTTTGACAGATCAGCGTCTCTGATCTTTTATGTACTAATTTAAAAAGGAAAATAGTGTTGTTGTGGCTATACAGTTTGAGGCGACAGAGCATTAATGCAGTTTCAATAAAAAATGTCCCATTATTGATTGCTAAATGTAATGTGAGCATGAAAAACAATTATACAGTTAATAGCTAGCTAGAAAAATAGCTAGCCACTAAAAATAACAAATACAAACACCAACAAAGTACCATCAACAATGGAGGGCAATTATAAATGAGTAATCATCCTGCTATTTATTAAGCTACCATACAATTCCACAGCACTAACGCATCCATTTTACCACTGATTTATGACACCAATATTTCCCACTGCCAAAAACCACAATAGAAAGTAAGTTTTATATTCCCAGGCTCCCATATTATTTTGACAACATATTGAAATATTAATCACTTTAATTGCCTGCAATTGATATGAAGCAGAATAATGGCTGTGCTGCATTCACCGCCAGCGCTAAAACAAACAATCCCGGTAAGATTAAAGTTGTCAATTCAAACATTTTCAAAGAAACTGCCTGCACATTGCGATGACGATATTTCAGGAAGACCAATAAACGCCCTGCTCACCAGGGCCAGGACGTTGAGGAACTCGCGGGTGTCAAAGTGCAGCAGTGTGCGGACGTAGGGGTACACCTCCTCTTCTTGGGAAGCCTCCGCAGAGTGAAGACGGATCAGGAACTCAAACACCTGACACACAAGAAACAGGGAACCGTCAATCACATAGCACACACCCAACTGTCTCAATTTAACAAATTTCTCTGTTTAACAGCAGAGAAAACCTCCTCAATAATCTTTTTTCAACTTGATGAAAACGTTTGTGATGAGTGACAGTGATTGTTTCTTCATGCAAAATAGATTTGGGATTAAAAATTCAATTAAGCTGCTTTATTTTAGGGGTTTAGTGAAGGCGAGTAATTTTTTTACCCTTAGGACAAGGGGAGTATACAGAATGTTAAGAATATAATATAATGGCACCATATCCAATCACCCAAGACTGACAGGTGTCGCCCCAAAAGTCTATACTTGTCCCCCTCCTGGGGTCTGCCGTCTCCTCTCACGGTTTCTCACACCATATCTACACTGACACGTCAGCTTTTCTCTTCTCTCCCTTTCCCTAAGGGCGGCCTGTAGCGTAGTGGTTAAGGTAAATGACACAAGGTCGGTGGTTTGATCCCCGGTGTAGCCACAATAAAATCTGCACAGCTGTTGGGCCCTTGAGCCCTTAACCCTGCATTGCTCCAGGGGAGGATTGTCTCCTGCTTAGTCTAATGAACTATACGTCGCTCTGGATAAGAGTGTCTGCAAAATGCCATTAATGTAATGTAATCTCATCCAACACTCAGGTCTCACGTTGCATCTCAGCTGGCCAAAGGACATCTCATTCTGGATGGTAGACTATCATCTGATGCTCAACCTGGTTAAGACTGAGGGGCTCTCTCCAGGGCGAGATCACTCCCTCAATCTAGTTACTACAGGAGAGCGCTGCCACTGAAAACAACCCTGCTGCCAAATGAGCTTCTGCAGAGTAGTTTTTTATGAAGAAAAATGTCTAAAAACATGTTTTAAATTGGTCATGGGTGAGTGAGTGTAATTTGATGGACAAAAATTGCAATTTTATCCATTTAAAGTTAAAACTACAATAAAATGTGAAGGGGTCTGTACTGTATGTAAAAATCAGGGACAAAATGATCGATTTTACCTCTCTTGGGAAAAAATTTGTTTACCTGTTTATTTAACACCACTATCTAGTGAAGTAAAAAAATATTTTTAATTGCTGACTATTCTGCAAATAACCTGCTATTTGAGGTTATTTACAGAAGCTGAACTACTTAAATTTCACTAAATAGCACACAAAAACTCAAGTGTACTGAAATCTTAGTTGTTACAGTGTAATCCATTCATAAACTTGGATATTTCCTACTGAAATTTCAGCTAAGTAGGTTAAACATACAGTGGCAATACCCCTACTGGGATTTGAACTTATAACATTGAGTTGTGACACATTCGTAAAATGACACCCAAATATGAATGTCTCCAGTTTCCATGATACAATTCAGTTCGATGCACTTTAACTACCAAAACTGAAAACTGAGAATACCCCGTCTCAATCAGGAAAGTACAGAGGGTTCTTCCAATCAACATAAACAGGAAAGCCAATACAAACATAAAAGCGAACAAGGCAGTCCCATATTATCTTCCACAAACAAACCAAAACTGCTAATATTTCACTTTTTCACTTTCACTTCACTCTTCATCAAATGATACTGTTATCCACTGAGAAAGAAACTCACTGCTGCTCCAGAAACGAGAAGCACAGCTATTCAACAAGCAACTGATCCTCACAGTAAACTATGCATGTTTTGACAAAAATGAAATAGCAATTTGGATTAAAGGGTTTCTCTTTGTCTCCCTGCTCGTCTGAAAACACACAGCAGCACCACATAGAGTGTGTGTTTGTGTGCATGTCTGTCTGTCTGTCTGTCTCTCTGTCTGTCCTTGCTTGAATGGGAGAACACAGTGTAAGCTTACCATTTCACAGTGCTAGCTGGGAGCTAAAGTGCAACTGCAAATAACATACATGAGGATCTTTCTTGTGTGAATTTCTCTCTGAAAGTATATGGTAGACAAAAACAAAATGGTATAATTAACAAATTGATGACATTTCAATCAATTAGTCAGTTCGTTTCACAATTGAAAAGATATAGTCGCTTCTATGTGTCGCTCAGCACTGCCACGCCAGACCGACAATTTCAAAATGGTGGTCACTGTCTCTGGAGTTGAGATTATTAACATGCTGAATAAAGCATCAGCCATCATATCAGGCCCAGTGGTATATAAAATGAAAATGTAAATGAAAATAGTAAAGCCAACTCGCTGCAAAAAAGAACAAAGCAACATTTATAGCCCCACCATTTCATCCTCTCATATCTATTTGAAGAGTGTGCTGAGCATTACATCTATACAGGGAGGGTGGAGAGGAAGGGAGACACCTCTCTTTGACAAATGCCCTGGGAGAACTGCCAAAAGCAGAGTAACCCCCGCATTAAACTCCATTATTACTCATTATTTATCAACAAAGACCAAAGAGAGGGCCGGACAGACTGAAAGAAGAGGAAGCCAAGGGCACCCTTAGAGCCGGCTATCCTCCCCATTCGGAGCTGGCATGTCTGAATACATCAGAACGCACACACAATACCCCTTTTAACAGCACTGAGCGTGGGGCAACGCACTTCGCATTAATCCCACAGGCTGCCATTGCGCAGATAATGGCAGTGGCCTATCGGTCAACAGACGGCAGAGAGAACACGCGCACGCGCGCGCGCACACACACAAAGACATACACATGGGCACGCACACAAATATACACTCAGTGAGCACTTTATTAGGTATCTATTAGACTTATTTTGTCTGCTGCTGTAGGCTATCCACTTAAGAGTTATATGTTCAGAGATGCTGTTCTGTATAACTGTCATAATGTGTGCTTATTTGCGTTACTGTCACCTTCCTGTCAGCTTGAACCAGTCTGGCCATTCTCCTCTGACCTCTCTCATTAACAAGGCTTTTCTGCCCACAGAACTGCTGCTCACTGGATGTTTTTCATTTTTCGCACCATTCTCTGCAAACTCTAGAGACTGTTGTGCTTAAAAATCCCAGAAGATCACCAGTTTCTGAGATACACAACTCACAATCAACAAACAACACAATCAAAAGTTCTCAGATCACATTTCTTCCCCATTCTGGCATTTGTTCTGAAAAACAGCTGAACCTCTTGACCACGTATGGATGCTTTTATGCATTTAGTTGCAGCCACATTTTTTGGCTGATTAAATATTTGCATTAACAAGCTGGTATACAGGTCTACCTAATAAAGTGATCACTGAGTGTACAATACCACTATTCCATAAACCGAGATAATACAGTCTGAAGGGCACATGCACTGAAATGCCCACTCTGTGTTTTATTTTGAAAAATGTTACACGGTGGGGAAGACTAGCGTAGTGAACGAATGAATAATGAATTAACATTGAAAAACATTATTGCACAAGATACAACCAATGGCAAATATCAATTTATATCTTGATGCTCTTAAAATAAATGTATTGTATTTTCCATAACATGATGAATGTATTACAGTAAGGGTACCGGGGACAAATTAATAAACATTCAATCTTTTTCAGCTGTCAGTAGTGACTGGAAAAGATTATCATTGTCACTACAATCAATCAGTACTATATATATATATATAGCTCCTTGGTTTAAGTAGCTGAAAACTACAATATTTCATGTGTGGAGAAATGGAACTAGAACAACTTGATGAAACTTTGTCACAGAAGGGTAATTTTTTCTCCTTGTATTGGCTAGTTATTGTGACTAAAAATGGCTAGCTACATTTGGAATATTTAGTGACCAACTTGATTGTTATCAAAAATGGAGGTACCCAAAAGCATAAGGTAGCTAGCTAACATACGTTGCCAGCTATACAGAAATGGCGACAAAAGTTTAGAATCAGGAGGAGAGGTAGCTGCACAGTTTATGAGATCTGCTGGCTATCACAGCAATGTTGCGCAAGCTCCGATGAGATCGAGGCACAACCATTGTTCTATGCCTCTTACCTACCCAACCAATGACATCAGCAATGATTTGATTGATTCAACAGGCACTTAGTTTTGGATTTCCGGCTAATTCTTATTGGCTGGATTTTGGCAGTAATGATGCAGTTAAGTGCGAGAGGGCAGGTTTTGAGCGTGAGGAGAATAAATCCGTGTGCGAGCACATAGTTTTGAGTGCAAGCAGGGTAAATCTGTGCACAAGCAAGAGGAATTCTACTCTCAAATTAATTTCTTTCGTTCTCCATTTTTGCCATTAAAGTAACACCAGACAGCTTTCCAGTGTGTACGAGGTCCGGTATACGCGCGAAACAGACGGACGAGAGTTGGGTGTCACAGCTGCTGCTAAACGCTCCTCACACCGGGAACTACATTTCCCAGGCTCAGAAAGCCCATCTGCTGCAGGGCGGGGCCTGCAAGATATAAACACACTGGGCCGGTTCTTTTCACAGGAGCACTGTCACTGCCAATATGTACCAGGAACAACAGAGGAGAGGTGTGACAGGGTGGCTACAGCTGAATGCCGCAGGGAATGGCCCTTGTACTGGAGCCCTGAATGTCCCTGAAAGGGAGTCTCCTTCCCCCATGCTGGGCCCATATGGCAGGGCCGGCTCCTCAGCCACCCCGCTGTGAGAGCGTAGAAGCCCAAACCCCCACTGTGAAGGGCGGACAGTGAACGGAAAATTCAGCTATTGTGGAAACGTTCGAACGATTCCCACGTTCAGGCTGACACGGACGCGTGAACATCTCAGATCACTAAGCGTTTTTTCTGCAATAGTCTGCAACCCGTCCATTTTCTATGCTATGGCCAAAGACGTCCGTGTGAATGCGTGTGCGCGCATCTGTGTATGTGCATGCGTGCACGTGTATGTGTGTGCATGATGCAGCCTGTCAATTCTCACCCGTTAAATACCCTTCCGAAGCTTAGAGGACGCACCCATAGGCTCCAAGCTTCTCTTTCCTAGCATGACAACACAGCTGGGATGGGAGGCAATTTCCCTAATGGATCGAGAAACAATCTCCCCTCCGTGCAGATTCTGACGGCTTCCTTTATGTTTATACGCTGATAAAACAGGAGGTCTGATTGAGCCGGCATCCCTCGGTCTCTCTGAAGGCTCGGTCGACGCAGCACGTCTCTGACTTCTTTTTAGCAGCTCATTAAATCCACCATCTCTCCATCTCTCACTCCATCACTGCCTCTTTCTAAAGGCCCATTCGATACGCCACCCCTCTCTCCCCAGGTTCCGACCTCTCTTAAGACTCTTTAGACTCGATGCTGCAAAAGGTGAGCCGATGCCGTTCCGCGGGAGGCAGAGATCAGCACAGAGAGTGAGCAGCATTTAAAGCCCTACGGTCTCTGAGCACAATGTTCAGAATGAGGCCGGAACCGCGTGAAAAACCAGGACTAACGAGCCGGTTAGAGTAAAACGGGCACGGTAGAGTAAGAGTGAGAGCGTAAGAGAGAAGGGGAAAGCGGGAGGGCGACGGCGAATTCATCTTCCGCCGACGCGGACCGGCCACTCCGTCAAACGGAGCCATTAGCCGTCACCCCCTCTCTTCTTCCGCTCAGAGGGAGAGGGATGTCTGCACGCAGAGACCAGCCGACAGCCGGCTCCGACAGCCGTCAGACCGCTGCCGGCTCTCTCCCCCTCTCGCTTGGTGCGACCGTGAACCGCGAAACGATCAGTCAAGACGGCGAGCTCATTTCTGTGCGAGTCAGCCTGTTTCTGAAAGGCTTTTTTGGCATCAATTTAAATTTAATTGTCAGGCTATCGGCTCACCGTGGGCTCTTTCGTCAATGACAGATGTCTGCAGCGATGCCATGTCGCGCGACCGCTTAGCTTATCAAGCTGTTTTTGTCGAAATATTTGAATGCTTCTAATTTGGTACATTTGTCATTTTTGTAATGTGACTTTGCCCCTGTTGCTCGCTGCAGTTATTTCCCTCTAGGCCTCAGTATGACACTATTGCAGCAGTAAATCCGGCTTGGAGCACATAACCCTGACTCTGTGGCATTCTACTGCTTTACAAAGATGGGTTTGGGTACTTACATCACAGACACAACCCAGAATGCGGTTCTGTAAAGTATCCACACCTTTCAAACATACACGGTGGAACAATGGATCCCCTCCCTCTGATGCAGAAACTCCTCCATAATAAGCATGTGAATTATACTTTGCAAAAAAATATAATTTCAATATATATAATTTGTTATTTAGCTGACGCTTTTATCCAATGCACTTACTGTTGATTAGACTAAGCAGGGGACAATCCCCCTGGAGCAACACAGGGTTAAGGGCCTTGCTCCATTTTATCATGGATAATCATGGTCTTGAACCACCAAACTTCCAGGTCCCAGTTACGTACCTTAGTCGCTAGGCTAAAGGCCACCCAGTACTCATTTACATCCCCTCTCAGATACATCCACACTTCCTTAAAGGTACAATAGGTAATTTCAGACTCCTAATGGTAAAGAGAGAAATACAGTAACAAACGCTGTTTATCTGTAGACCCGCAGTCTGATATAAAGCATTATTATACAGTTCAGTGTTCTCATGCACTGTTTTGGAAAGCTGACAGTGACAAACGTGACAGAGCCTTCCGTCTTTTTGTAGTCTTCTAGTAAGAAAATGTTTGAACAGGTGACTTTATGAAATGTTGACTATAGTGTACTACACAACACTATTTATATTTTTTGTCTTTTTGAAGTGTCCACTTTAGCTAACTAACTATATTATGAGCAAGCAAGTTATGTGGCCATGTAACTAGTTGGCTAGATAACTGAGATATGATAGTCTACCACAAAGGATGCAACTGTAACTTACAGTTTGAGACAAGTAAAGGTCTAGCTAAACATGCATGATTGAAGACGTAAAGAGATAAAAAAAAATTTCACTCCAGACAAGCATTCACTGAAACTCTATTGCTTATTATCTAAGCGAAGAATACATATGTAGTTATAAAATGATACCAGTTTGATCACGGTAGCAACAATCAATTGAGCTATTAGTTAGCTTGCCGAAACCTTCACCATATACACACAGAGCTCACATTAACACAGAAGAGTTCCAAAACACAGGAAAATAAATATACTGCATTGTGTTCTATAAACAAAGACATTCCACGGTTTTGTCAAGATTAAAATGGCCAATGACCCAAACAAGAACAACATCAAAATAATTACAAAATGATTGGTTTCTTCGAGCCAATCGTCTTTGGTTTCTGTTATATTTATAGATGACGATGAAAGCTCTTCATCTGAATGAGAATTAATTAAAACTTCGGAACATCAAAAAAGTTTCTGCTTGCTAAAAAAATAAGGATAGTATTACTGCCGTAAGGTTGTCTTCTGTAAAGAAGTACATTCTGAATTACCTCCTCCACAGCAAGCTGTCAATGGGAGTTAGAATTAAAGAATTAAAAAGCTAAAAATGTTCATGCCCACTGATGCCAATTTTGCTATTATGTGATCACTAAAGGCGCCGTCTTTTAAGATATCAGGTTATTCCTAAGCAATAACTCACAATATTATATATTATAATATGATATTATAATATCATCACAGCTAAGGGGTGTTGTTCGGTCCGACGCGGAGTGGAGACCTCATATTGGAATCGGAACCGGGAATTGATACGAACCGGAACCAGCCTAACTCCAACCCACTCCTATTCATTAATCCCTCATATAATGCAGAGTTTTCAATATGCAGACAATATGCAGTTCACATTTGTGTGAATAGCAAAAAAACACATTTGATAGTATTGTATAGGAGTATAGATTGTATAGGAGACCGAATGAAACCGCTGCCATGTGCCAGAAATCTCCAGTATTTGGCATTGATACACAAATGCTCTGTGCATGTCTAGAATATGGCTATTGAAATAACAGATTTCAGGATATATTATTTTATTTTCAATGCAAAATGGAACTGCACAATTCACCAACCTGGTTCTTCACCAGAGGAACAAGGTCTTCTGGGATATCCCCCAGAGGGTAGGCTCGTCCTGCCAAAGAACAGCTAACCCACAAACACAAAAGAAATGTGTGCATGAGTGTGTGTATGTGAGAGCGAGAGAGAAAGAGTGAGAGAGGGTGAGAGAGAGCAAGAGCGAGCGAGCGAGCGAGAGAGAGAGAGAGAGAGAGAGAGAGAGAGAGAGAGAGAGAGAGAAACTGACTGAATGTGCACTTGTCTTGTGTTCAGTGTCAAAAGAATACAGACTGCTCTGTTCCACATTAGCACACGGGGTCAATAGACAACACACAAGGGTCACTACACAATATCAGAATGAAGTTTGGTTTTGTATCGCATCTGAAGTGCTCTCTTACCTGATATACACAAGCAGCTTATTACCCATAATCACCTGTTCATCTGGAAAAAAGAGGCACATAGTGGAATATTAATTGCGTTGTTCTCAGTTGTCTCCTCTGAGCAAAGCTGAGCAGGGGAGGGCACTACCTGTCAGAGACTTCCCCTCACGCAATGGTGACCCAATCACCTGGAACAATCTCTGAAACAAAAAAGACACGTGAAGGTCAAGACTTAATTTCATGCCGGCTGCAGGGTAGATAACTCGGTAAAAGCACATGAGAGCACCCCAGTCTGAGATGGAATCCGACCCGTGCCAGTCTCCACTGTAGCAGGAAGCCCCAAGGGGTTGATAAAGGGACATATGGGATGCATTCAGTCCGCAGGGATAGCAGTGGTCGTTGATCAAGCGACCCCTGCTGGCGATCCGGGCACACGTGGCTTGCTCTCTCTACACATGTATGATTAGGTCTCCTCTGCCCCCACTCTGGCTGCGGTGTGTAAACAAGCAAATGGCTGACACCGCAAGTTTTGGAGGAGAGCCGTGCGTTGAACCGTGCGTTCCTGAACACTGAGTTTTAGTCTAAAACTTCAGTATGTAAACACACCTAAGGTTCAGCAAAGGTTGTTTACCGACTGTATATTTTGACTGTGCTTAACAAAAGCTTGAGCTCAGATGTTCAGCTCACAGGTGACTTGCCTTGACTACTGCCCTGTACCCTGGCTAAATGCCATGTTCCACAAGGTGTTGGAGAGACTGTATGAAAAATTCATAAACAGAATGAAATGAACCAAAAATTGACATTACTGCAAGTCCATTTAAGCTCAATTTGCATCAGAATTTCCTGTTTCAGTGAATCAACTTCAAGAACACCATATTCTAATCAAGCCTCTGAAATGCTAATTTCACACTTTTCAAAGTAAATGTCTTTGATTTTATTCAGCCTTTGATTGGTGACTAAGCAGGGCACTGGTGGGGGGCAGAGGGTGGGCGATCCACAGGCTGTGTCAAACATGCGGACTGGTCACATACGTGTTCACCGGTCCCTTTTCATCTTAGAGTTCAGAGGGTTCAGCTGATAACGGCAAGGCTCTGATCTGCTTCCTACCCTAAAGTCATGTTTACCCTGGACAGTGAGAACACTGAACAACTGCTATACAAATACACAAAATATACAAAGTAACTTAAATGCTCCTATAACTCCATATACAGTATTTGTTTGTCCATTCGTATTTATATGAAAGCTAGTGCAGTACCACAGTGATTTGTGCAATTTGTTTTAAATACAAATTGGGCAGTGGTAAGTATGGCCTAATTAGACTTAAATCTAGTTTCCAAAAAGAAAGGATTGCACCTTTCTTTTTGCACAAAGGGGATGAGGGGTGGCTATAGCAAATTATGCACGTTGTTTTGCGCAAACTTGCTGCCGTCAAGTTTTAAATAAAGTAAACTTAATGAATGCACGTCAGTAGGAAACTTCTAAAATGACATGCCAAAGGCCTTTGGATTTTTTACCAACGCATATTCCATGAACTTGCCTGGTTGACCAGGCACTTGAAGACCAGAACTAGAAACTCCTATTGTCAAAAAAACCGGCTTTGTTGAATAAGCCTGTGGTTGGTGAATTAACAGCTTTTTTTCAGTATTAGCAGTGTAATTCAGACATTTGAAAATTAGTCAGAATACTTAATAAAACTAGCTTGCACAATCCCCACATGACATCCTCAACAACAGCAAAGGCACAGTATGCCACTATCGAAGGCAAATGAAGTACATTCTTTAATAAATATGGCCCTCATTGTCAACTCAGCGCAACGCCGGAAAAAAGCAGACGATCACGAGTTATTGTATCACAGCATGTCGATGAAATGCCCTCCCTAATAACCGAATGTCTTTTTGAAAGTGTAACTGCTCTGCGATTGTATTCTCATTCAGCAGGCCTTCTCGCTGACTGGCAGAAAAAGCGCCAGAGGAACAGACACTAATCATCTAATGAAAGATCACTACACTACTCTGAATAGGTCTGAGAGTGCTGATTATATTGTGACTCCTTAAAATGGTAGGTCAGAAGCCATCCATGGCCTTGGTACGACATGTGCTGTCCGCTCAAAATGGTCAATGGTAGCCCTAAGGTAGCTTTGTTTTTTGACAATTTCTTCCACCCAAATTATAACTGCAACCCCACCACAACACGGTAGCGGCCTCCAAGGGTTTGAGAGGGCACAGCCCAGCAATGAATGTGTCACTCTGCAAAACGGCCAGCCACAGTCGGGCATTTCTCCAGCAGCTCTCACCCACTGTTTACTTTGCGTCTACCGCAGGGTTGCCAACTTTTGGTCAACTGGCTGGATTGAGATTTTTATGACATTGGCTGTATCTTTTCATTACCAGTAAGATCCATGCATATATGCACACACACACACACACACACACACATATATATATATATATATATATATATATATATATATATATATATATATATATATATATATATATATATATATATACACACCAATATATTGCACAGATTGGATTGGCAATTTTGGCAGTCTCTAGGAACACAATGGAAAAGGATAAGGCAGATGTTTCTCCTGAAAATGTTCTCCTAAATTTTGTGGCAGGTATGGATTTTGTTTGTTTTCAAAAATGTACTTTTAAGGAATCTCATAAATAAGACCAATCCTTTAGAAAATCCATCCAACATATTTTCTTAAATTTCAATAAAACATTGTTAAACATTTATTATTCTTGTTTAAATACACAGGCCACCAATCCGATTGAAGCAGTGAATGACTCTGTATGAACTGTTGTTCAAATGAAAGAAGAAAATTACATTTTGATTAAATCATTCATGCACATGAATGATAAGGCTTACTAAACTGAACTGAGCAATTTTCTTCAGAGGGGTAAACGAGCACATCACAGAAAATAATAACAACGTGTCTTGTTGTTATCGAACTCTTTGATATTGAGGACAACCAGATGATAATAGGCAGGAAGATATGCTAGGAGATATGGAAGATATGGTAAGTGTAATAACCATTGCTTGTTTAAAACAAACAGTAGGGGAGACCAGGGAATAAACTACTTTTAGGTTTTCTATAAAATTTAAAAAAACAGCAAATATTTGTAATTAAGAAAAAAGATGCATGTCTTTGCTAAGACTATAGACCATCTTCATGCCTTCACTCAATTACTTGCAATGGAATATTGCAAGTAAACCTTCAGTCAAGTCACTAGTTTCTGTGTAAAATCGTTACTTTTCCCCCACGTTGAAAATTTGAGTCTACAAAGACCCAGGAAGGCTCCTTCAGAGATTTAAAAGAAAAAAAAGAGAGAAACTTAATGGTCGATTACAGGTTGAGTCTGAATGCCTTAGCAGGAGATTTCAGAATGTCTAAGGAGAAATAAATGGCCTTCACGCAGGTCAATACTGTGAAAGTTGAAGCTGTGGGCGATCAGGGCAAGAATAATATGCTGCCCTCAGGAATCACATTGTACTTCTCTTTCTCACAAGAAAGGGATCAGCAATGAGAACAACTTGGGTTTCACCTTGAATTACCTTTTAAAGTTCTTCAGGCTCCAGGCTCGCCCCAACAAAAACATAGGGCTGCTAACACAAAGAAACTGTAGCTTGTGAATGAGTAGGTGAACAAAGGAATGGGTGTGGTAGCGTACCTCCATAGGGCTGATGTAGTCATTCATCCCGCTGTTGAAGACGTAGATCATGGCGTCGTAAAGCTGGTTCTCCCAACACATCTGCACCACCTGTACCAAACAGAGCTGTGCTCAGCCGCTACACACATCAGTAAATACACCGAAACATATGAACTATACACACATCTCTAAGTACACTGATGCAAATTCACACATTACACAAATATTGTTTGTTCAATGCATGTATTTGTATGTATGTATTTTTTACTATGTCAAGTGTCTTTGCGTTCCATGAAAAGCACTATATAAAATAAAGGTATCATTATTATTAATATTACGAGTTACATTGACATGCATGCATACTGTATCACATAGGCAATGTAAAAACCATTAATACTGGAAACCTTCATGCAGGAGTTGTTAACCGATTCTACTTGAGCCCAAAAACATGTTTTTGAGACACCAGCAGAGTTATTCTTCTTGGAAAAACAGCAGTAAGCCTTCTTCAGTAATAAGCCATTTTTCAGGGTTTTAGAAAGTTCAAATCCATTTCAGTTGTGTTCCCCAGATTGCAATTTCTGTTGTTATGCTTGGTGAGTTCTATGCTGCTAGGGAGAAGTCATTTCAGTGGTCCGTCAAACTAGCCCACTTTCCTGTCCACAAAAAGGTACAATGCAGAATTCTTCATAGTTATCCTAAAGCAAGCGCACTGATTTTGGCTTAGGAGACAAGTAAATCTAAAGGTAATATTAAGCAATGGTCTCAACATCAATGCGTACTCAAATAAGACCAAAAAACTTATTGGAATGAGTGAAAGACCTTTCTCTATTTACAGAGACGGAACTGAGAGAGGGAGAGTAGGGTAGCATAGAGTAGCATAGTGGTTAAGGACCGAGTTCCTCCACCAGACACGCAAGGTCGATGGTTCGATTCCCAGTGTAGGCACAATAAGATCCACACAGCCGTTGGGCCCTTGAGCAAGGCCTTTAACCCTGCATTGCTCCAGGAGAGGGTTGTCTCCTGCTTAGTGTAATCAACTGTACATCACTCTGGATAAGAGCGTCTGCCAAATGGCATTAATGTAATGTAATGTAATGAGAGAGAAGCAGAGGTGTTAAGTTTGTTATATCCAATATGACATTGGTGGGTGAGGTGAAGGATGGAAGCTTGTATACAGGGAAGAGGTGCTCTAAGAAACAGAAGGGAGTGGCTAGGGGCCATTTGCCTGGGCAGTGAGTGAAGTTGAAACCCACATTAGCATCGGCTAAACCGTTCCTTCCCATCTCTTATAGCACAGCTCATATTATAGCAAAGTGAATGAACACACTGGGGAAAAATATATATATATATATTGAGTCTTATAATATGTGTGTGCCTTCCATTCCACTGTTTTTTCCCATATTTCAGACAAATATCTTGTGGCATTGTTCAACTCCAGGCTGTTCTAGCCTTTGGATAAAGACTCACACTTCATGGGACAAATGTTCAAGCTTGGTGTCTCATGAATGATACACTGCGGTGAAGAGAGCCATCCTGACTTAGTAAAGTCATGAAGTAACAAAAGTATCAGGTCACCATCTGAACTTATCATTGCATTAAATTATGAAATATAGAAGAGAAAGGGCGGAAAAAAGGCAAAAGGAAGATGGTGAATGTGGCAAATCCTTGAAAGCTTTCAAAGTTAAAAATGCTGTAGCTTTGGGTTGTGTCAAGTTACTAAATTTTTAGATTTTTAGATTGTTAACTCCAGCAACCTTCAAAAAAGATGGCTAATTAGCTTGTAGCATAAGATATAATATTTGGTCTGATATGGAGAAATAAATACAGAATGACAAGTGTGCGACAGTGTTATCGGACAATGAAAGTCCAACAACTGACCGTGACCTCGCTTCACTGGCTATTTTGCCCCTGTGTTCTGGGAGATTTCTTGCTTGACTGCAGGGCAAGCTTAGCCTGAGACTAAGGATGGAGTTATGCCACTTTGGAATACGAGAGTGCAACACCTTGCTAAGCCCTGGGCTAAGATGAAAACCATGCAGTGTGAAAAGCCCTTTAGTCTTTAGACAATAAGAGTGCGCACAGATACCTGCTGTATGTCCAGGCTGGTGACGTCCATGTGAACCAGGCAGTTCTCCACGCTGTCCATCATGCCGTTGTCCTGGAAGTGACTGAGCAGGTCCCGCATGACGGGCGCCGTCAAACAGCCCAGACGCTCACTCAGGATGTAGGGCTCCAGGCTCTCCAGAAACACCCCCCGGGCGACCGAGTTCTCCACCAGACGCCCATAAATCTGATTGAAGAGCAAGTCCCTGTGGGACAGCATTACAGAAGCACAATGACATTTTGACTGATCCCAGATTACTATAGAAATACCTTTCAAATGAAATTTTCGGTTCAGAGAAAAATGTTACTTTTGGATGACTATGTATAGTACCGAGCCCCCCTGGTCACGTGGGTAAAAAACAAATAAATAATTAAATTAAATGTGGATATTCGTACTCTTGGTTTTGCAATCCGTGATTTCGGATTTCCAATCCGTACTCAGTTTAGTGAAACGTGTACTCATTTGCAAAACCGAGAGCATGGATTTACACATGTAAATATAAATGTTTTTCACCTAGAGTGACTAGCGGGGCTCCATACTATACTCTGTGGTATCAGGAGGGATATTTGGAGCCCGCTACAAGATCACACTGTTGACTGCAGGTTGGTTCTACTGCCACAGTTTCAAGTGGTACTTATGAGAAAGCGGACAGTACTGTCAAGCCAGAAGACCAAAATACTTATACACACAACACAACAGGCTTTGCAGCTCAAAATCCAACAGCATAATGAATTGCCATATGTGTTCTTAGATGAAAACTATATAAAATTTTAAACTTCAAAAGAAATAACTGATTTTAGTCTAAACTGTGTTCATAAACTAAGCACAAGAATGCTAACATTTCTTATTAACAAATGTAAATGTTTCAATATATACAACTGAATTATGAGTAGCCCTGTATTTGTGTGCAGAATATATTTAGAATGAGTGCATAGCCAAAACATACGCATGCACAAAAATACCATTTCAACAAATGCCATGTCAAGGTCAGTGCATCGGAAGGCATTTGAAGGAGAGCATTTTTGCTGCTTAGTCACTGCCTAAAAAAAGCATTCCCACGTGGTCTGTTCAGGCAATTCATCTAAATCCACTAAGTGGCAGATAAACAACTCAAAATGGCAACCACACAAAGAAAACCCAATAGAAATCCCTGACAGACAAATTGTTTAATTAACCCTGGCAAGAACAAATCCGCAGAGAACACACTGATAAACCCAATTTATTTATTTCAAATGCCTCCTTTTTATTTTTGCCTAGTTGTAATGCAATGAATCACCAATCACCATACAGTCGGACATACATAAAAATTGTATAACGTTTTTATGAATGAAATTAAGGAACTAACCTAAATGAAACAAAATGGCCGCGGTTAGAAAGCTACAGTTTAGGAAATTAATATTTACTACATTGGTTGCTTACTGTTGCTTAAATAATCAAATTATCCCCTCATCTTGCTTGGCACAAAAACTGTTAATGTTTATTGTTTTTTTGCAAACATTGACTATGTGTTGAGTGTCACAAGTACCTCTAGTGTTGTACTGAGAAGGGCGAAGATGTGATACCAGGCCACATGTGTCTGCCTATACATGTTTGTACCTACACACCTACCTACCTACCTACCTTCACACATTCTAACCGTGAATTCATGAAGCAGTGTCACAGACTGACATTAGGTTTTGAACGACGTAACTAATATTATTTTCTTACTAAGAGCACTTCCTTTCTACTATTACAAGCCCTATGGCTTGACCACCATTGTGAGGGCTGTTTCGGGCTGAAGACATCAGTTCGGAATCTTAACTGTTTACTTCAACCGAAAAGGGTCAACAGATATCCTGGCTAAAATGGCCGACTCACTTTGATCTGCTTAGCATATAAATAGGAAACGGAGGAAGAGTGGAGGGAAGCGGCTCTAATGGAGAGGAGGGAACGGCAGGCCTCAGCCGGCCTCGTGATGAAGCCAACAGAGCTTCCATCAGTGCCGGTCATTTGGGGTTAGACAACAAATAACGCTTTCTCCTTACTGCCCCTTTCACAACGCACTGAAGAATTCTGACTGAGAAATGCAATTGTCTGATATTCTCTGCAGAGTGTGTGCGTGCGTGCGCATGCGTTTGTGTGAGAGAAAGAGACTATGTGTATGTGTGTGTTTGAGAGGGTGTACATGCATGCGAGTGAGTGTGTGTGTTAACAGGGCATACAGACAAAGTTATGAAGGCCCATGTACAGTCCCCTCCAAAAGTATTGGAACAGCAAGGTTAATTCCTTTGTTTTTGCCAAACACTGAAGCCAATTGAGTTTGGGGTTCTGAATGTCTACTCTTAATGGTTTTAGCCTTGGGTTCTGCTTTAGAAGACTGCATTTGTGTTAGAAAAGATAAAGAAATGAAAAAACATGAAGACCAGAGAGCTGTCTTTGGAAGAAAAGCAATCCATTTTGCTGAAGCTTAGAAAAGACAAGAAATCAATCAGAGCCATTGCACAAGCATTGGGGATAGCTTATACAACAACTTGGAATGTCCTGAAAAAGAAAGAAACCGCTGGCGTACTGAGCAACAGACATCGAACCAGTCGACTAAGGAAAACAACAGCAGTTTATGAAAGAAATATTGTGAGAGCTGTGAAGAAAACCCCAAAACATCAGTCAGTGACATCACAAACAATCTCCACAGGGCAGGGGTGAAGGTATCTCCACCAACCATTCAAAGAAGATTTAGAGAGCAGAAATATAGAGGCTATGCCACAAGAATCACTCATCAGTAGTAAGAATTGTAAGGTGAGATTACAATTTCCAAAGAAGTACAGAGATGAGCCACAAAAGTTCTGGAACAAAATTTTATGGACTGATCAGACTAAAATTTACTTCTACCAACGTGATGGAAAGGCCAAAGTGTGGAGAAGGAAGGGACCTGTGCTTATGACAAAAGCTCGTCTGTGAGGCACGGTGGAGGAAGTGTCATGGCTTTGGCTTGCATGGCTGCTTCTGGAGTGGGCTCACTAATCTTTATTGATCATGTAACTCATGATGGTAGCAGCAAGATGAATTCAGTCTACAATTGTAAGGAACCAATCTAATTGGGAGGAATTTCATCATGCAGCAAGACAATTACCTAAAATGCACTGCCGAAACAACAAAAGAGTTCATTAGGGAGAAAAAGTGTAAGGTTTTAGACAGGCCGAGTCAATCACCAGACCCAATTGAGCATGCATTTCACCTCCGGAAGAGGAGATTGAAGGGAAAACCCCCCCGAAACAAACAAGTGAAAGAGGCTGCAGTAAAAGCCTGGAAAAGCATCACAAAAGAAGAATGCAACAGTATGGTGATGTCAACGGGTCGCATGATGCAGTTATTGCAAGCATGGGATATGCTACCAAATATGAAGTTATTTACTTTCATTTACTTAAATACTCCCTGTTCCAATACTTTTGCTCACTAAAGAATTGGGTGGTCTGATACCAAAGGTGCTATATATTCTAAGTTCACATCTAGCTGTACACATAGCTAAGTACACATTTAGCTGTAAATACCAGGAAATAAAAGCTGAAATTCTGAACTGTTGTCTCGTGTTCATCTTTTTATTTCAACGCCAAATGTATTCAGCGTATAGCAAAATAAAGGAATTGGCCTTGCTGTTCCAATACTTTCTGAGGGGACGGTACATTTGGAAGGGCAACATACAAAGGAACTTGCTCAGTTTACTCAAATGTGCCAGTTGCAGTAAAGAAACACATTTGTTTTTTCTATGTAGACGTTGATGTTGGGAAATGATGTGCAACAAATCACAGCAGTACAACCCACAGCAGATTTTACTTCACAGTGAACATTACTGAATCCCTTATGCCTCTCCGCTAATGTCTCTCTCTGCTCAACTGCTGTTATCACCATAGAACTAACAGTGCCGCATGCATGCTGGTCTCCAATCATTTTTATAATCAGAAAACATAAATTACAGAAATACAACAACTGTACAGAAAAAGAGCAAATGATATGCATGTACACGCCACTGAACAGGAAAATATGATGACATGATGTAAGGGAAAATTACAGACATTTATTTGTCTCTGAACAGGAATTCTGTCTGTAATTTGAGAGAGGAGTGCTTTTACCTCTCAAAACTTCATCCAGACAAAAAGAACAAGAATGCTCAAGTGAGGCATTACATTAGTTTGGTCTGGGAGTACTTTGTTATTGATCTGGGATCCACTGCACAGACATCGGGGAACAGCGGGAGCGGTGATGTGGATGGAAAGGTCTCACAGACGAAAATTAAAACCTATTTCCCCAAAGAAAGATCCTCCAGCCACAATAACAAAGCAATAAAAAAATAAGAAGTCAGAAAAAAATCATAGTAGGCAGAGATGAGAGATGATGAAGATATTTCTGTTGGCTGGCCGAGACTAAGGGGTGTTTAATTATTTTTAATGTGTACCAATCAGTAGCATCATACACTGATGAGCAGAGTGAGCAGAATACACTGTCGGCAGTTAAGTTCTGTTAACTACTCCATGCCTGCAGATCAAGGACAATGTGAGTACTGTCAGGGGTATGGATTGTCAGTGTTCAGAGTAGCATCAGTGGTATAGATTGTCAGTGTTCAGAGTAGTGTTGGTGGTACGGATTGTCAGTGTTCAGAGTAGTGTCAGTGGTATGGATTGTCAGTGTTCAGAGTTGTGTCGGTGGTATGGATTGTCAGCGTTCAGAGTTGTGTCAGTGGTATGGATTGTCAGTGTTCAGAGTAGTGTTGGTGGTATGGATTGTCAGTGTTCAGAGTAGTGTTGGTGGTATGGATTGTCAGTGTTCAGAGTAGTGTCCATGGTATGGATTTTCAGTGTTCAGAGTAGTGTCGGTGGTATGGATTGTCAGTGTTCAGAGTAGTGTCAGTGGTATGGATTGTCAGTGTTCAGAGTAGTGTCGGTGGTATGGATTGTCAGTGTTCAGAGTAGTGTCGGTGGTATGGATTGTCAGTGTCCAGAGTAGTGTCAGTGGTATGGATTGTCAGTGTTCAGAGTTGCCAGTGGTATGGATTGTCAGTGTTCAGAGTTGTGTCAGTGGTATGGATTGTCAGTGTTCAGAGTAGTGTCCATGGTATGGATTTTCAGTGTTCAGAGTAGTGTCGGTGGTATGGATTGTCAGTGTTCAGAGTAGTGTCAGTGGTATGGATTGTCAGTGTTCAGAGTAGTGTCGGTGGTATGGATTGTCAGTGTTCAGAGTAGTGTCGGTGGTATGGATTGTCAGTGTCCAGAGTAGTGTCAGTGGTATGGATTGTCAGTGTTCAGAGTTGCCAGTGGTATGGATTGTCAGTGTTCAGAGTTGTGTCAGTGGTATGGATTGTCAGTGTTCAGAGTAGTGTTGGTGGTATGGATTGTCAGTGTTCAGAGTGGTGTCGGTGGAATGGATTGTCAGTGTTCAGAGTAGTACCAGTGTTATTAGATTAGATTTGAAAAACGTTATTATCCACACAGTGGAGATTTGTCTTTGGCACATGTGGCATATAAAACACATTACAGTAAGGTATGTCAGTGGTCAGAGTAGTGTCCGTAGTATGGTACACTGTATGTCAGTGTAGTGCCAATGGTGTGGCATATCAGTGTTCAGTGTAGTGTCAGTGGCATGGTACACTATGTCAGTGGTCAGTGTAGTTTCAGTGGTATGAAATGTCAATGATCAGTATAGTGGCAGTTATATGTATGTCAGTAGTATACCCTACCCTCCACAGTGGCCACCATGATAACTTGGCCTGCAGCTTTTCCTTTGTCCAGACATACAGCACATACTCTATACTGTATACATCAATATGGCGAGACTCTCTGATAACAACAGTGCTTTTCCAAGCACAAGGATAAACAAGGGTGTTTTCTTTCAGGAAAAAGTAATAATGGCCTCATTTGGTTGTGTCATCTTTACACATTTTTCTTAATGGCTTGATAAGAGTTCAAATGTATTTAAAAGGATTATTTTCAGTTGGAAGTATTTAATGCATATGCAGGATTTTTACCTTTAAATTGTCAAGCTAAGCCTACATTAGGGCTATAATAGATACTTATAAAATGTAAATATCACATTTTTTAAAACTCAGTGTCCCCATGTTCAGATGCAGCAGTAAAAAAATTCTGCTAGGAAATAGTTCAGACTGTAACCTAATGCTGAGAAGGTTAAGATGTTTTCAGCAATGTTTTCTAACCCAGGATAACCTATACTTACTGTAAGCAGTTTTAATGGTGGAATAAATGTAATAATTCTAAAAAACAGGGCATTAGATCACACTTTTTATCTGCACCCTTTAATCTTCTCCCTGCATTTATTTTGAGCAATGCTAGTTTGCATGAAAGTTGCCCTGAACAAAATATGTGAACATAATCGTTAATAATGGACAGAGATGGTAATTGCTATAATAGCTGCCCGGTGGGCGGTAAACATTTAGCTGTTGCACCGACAACGACTGACGCCCGGCTACAAATGCTCTTCCGCTGGCAATTTGAGCATGCCCTCAGAGACGAACCCGACCCCTTTACCTGCCCCCCTGCAGAGTCTGACTCACGACTCCCTGACTCACTGAGCTCTCAGCAAACGGGCCCGGGGGGGGAGCGTCGGAACAGGGAATCACTGAGTTCAAACAAAGCGCGATGAGACTTTGAATCCAATTATCCGCTTCTTCTGTCGCACGTGCCTGCTGAGGGTCTGCGCTTTCCTTCGCACGGAAAGAAACGAGAGGGAACGTCGGGCTCTGGAACAACGGGACGGCCCTTGAGGGGCCTCGTTTGCGTCGAGAAGTAATGGTGAAATGTGAAACAGTTGGCTTCCCAAGCGCTGTATCCAGCTAATGCAATTGTGCATCCTGCGGTGATTCATGCTATAATCTGGAGCCACTCTGCTGACTGAACCAGGAGGCCAGCAGGGTGACACACTGTGTAATGTCACATCAGGGAATCAGTGTTACCGTTTCTTACTAGCGCCCCTTCTGGTCAATCAGAGGACTGCATGCTGCATGTGTCAGTCTCCATATGTGGTACAGTACCCTGCCCCCGTCCTGAACGAGGTTCAGCAGCTCAGTAGTGCTATCTAAACAGTATCTATTCTGTTGGATACATTAAATACAGTCTTGTTGGACACATTCTATACCAGATAACTGTAAATAAACATAATTTACAGTGTTGAATGCATGCTTTACCAGATTACCGTACGGAATTTACAGCGCTCTATTTCAGAATAGTGTATTGCATGTCATGCAAATGACTACTTTGGAGAGAGGGAGGTTAAAAGTGCGTTGCTGCAATGCATGCTCAGTCTACCTACCCTGTATACATAAAGGTTAACCAATAAAAGAATAAATAAGTAAATAAATCCCAAAACTACTGTTTAGAGATGACGGCTGGGGACGGCCATCAGGGACATCATGTATGTTTTATGAAGAAAGAATGCGGGGGATCCGCCACGTCGCGCAAGCCTTCTGTTACAGCCTCTGTTTCACCGTAGCCCCTTTTCTGCTTTTTAAAGCAAGCGCTTCAAACGCTTCCATCTGAAAGGAAAGCCTGACAGCTCATTTACCGCTCTTTTCGGTTAGATAACAACACGATTCAGTACAGACAGTACGAATTCATATCTTTCAGTGTTTCGCTGAAGACGCATATGAATATTCAAGTCACACCTCAAAGCCCAGTGTGTATAGCCAGGGTGTCTCACTGGTCCTGACATTTAAACAGATACTGTAGACCTGCCACATTCTGGGACATATCCAAATAGCGCCCCAGGACAGGATGGAGCTCAGCGTATCTATCATAGGACAGGAATAGTCTGGAGTCATGGGAAGACTAGAAACACACTTTCCAAACTTGAGCACTATTACATGTACTGCCCTCCATGTATTGCCCTCCATGTGCTACAATTCATGCAGAGTCCATCTTTTACAGTGTAGCTGCTTTTGACTTGCAGCAGTTATTAAAGTTGTGTTTCTCACAGTCCCACAGATATTACCTTAGAGTTAAAGGAACTAACTGCAAGGGGGGATTGAGCGCCTAAGCTCCCTGTGTTTTCAGGCAAAAAGCTTTAAGTCCAGAAGGTTCCAGTGCTCTCAGAAAGGTCGCTAATGGAGATGGGGCAATGGCAGATTGGATAGTTCTCTCATTATTATTCTTTTTATTCCAAAAATGTTATCCATACCCTCCTCCCCTTCCAGAGGACTTCATCAGCATTTTCTTCAGAGGGCTCAAATATTTGATTATACACAATGAAGCCCCTCCAAAAACCCACACCACCACCCTCCATTTTGTGTGTGCCTTTAAACTTTCATGGTTTAATTCACAAATCCACAGGGAAGGTGCGTCTACAGTTGGGTTGAGGGTGTTCAGGGGAGCTTTAAAGGGTGTTTGCATTTCACTTACGTCCTCTGCAGCAGCAAACAGTAATCCACCATGACAGGAACCATGTCCTGCAGGGAAGAAAGGAGAGGGGGAGGGACATTAGCAGCGCACTGCAGGCTGTATCAACAGAGGTCTTTAACTGCCAGTCAGCTTCTCGCACTAAGAATCCAGCCTACGCCTGCTGCTTAATTTAAAATATTGCTGAAGAGTAATGACTCCACCGACTCCACCAACCCACCCCCCCTCCCAATCTGATT
Source organism: Conger conger (assembly GCF_963514075.1). Taxonomy (NCBI): domain Eukaryota; kingdom Metazoa; phylum Chordata; class Actinopteri; order Anguilliformes; family Congridae; genus Conger; species Conger conger. Next base: position 37,932,192 of record NC_083762.1, on the reverse strand, counting down.
TAAATTATGAGTATACTTATAGGAAGCATATTGATGTAATAATGTGTGTGCACGAAAGAGACTATTATTCCTGAATTTCATTCCTTTTGAAAACACAAATCATCAAATGCAAATTAACACAGGCTCAATTTTCTGACACCCAAGTCCAATAGCTGTGTATCACATCAGACATTCAAATGAAATAGTGATATTAAATTAAATACTTGCATAATTACTTATCTAGGCACAAATTCTAAGCTGGTTTGACATCATGGTAGAACAGGATAAAAGCCAGCATTGCTTCAATGTCATGTAAAGACCTTGAAATATCTTAAAAGGACTGTTCAATAGTATCACTGCAGGTCAGCTGGATGATAACAGCTACCTGAGCACATCCGTAATAGTCTAACGCACAAACATATTCATTTTCACAGCAAGAGCCTAGAAGAATCCTGGTTCAGAAAACCTTACAGTGAGCACAGACATCATATGATAATTCTAATCAGAATGTCAGGGATTTCTGATTTGTTACTGGAGAAGAATGTGCTGAAAAAGAAACTGAGGGTAAATGAGGAGTGATTTCACAACTAATGCAGACCTTAAATTTTTTTCCCCAAGAGAACAGGCTGCAAGAGAGTGAGAAGAACAAGTAATTACTTCGTAAAAAGACAGCAAGGAGACGCACTTAATGCTTACAGTAAATGCTTTTCTTGCATGCTTTGTGTTTAAATATTTTTAACTGTATTGTGTCTTGAAGCCTTATTTAATGTTTAATTGTATTGGTATTATAAATAAGTTTCCAGTTGCTCAAGTGCAGTGCACTGATTTAAAAACAAACTGCCAGAAAAGCATCAAACATTTACTTTAACACAATGTTAAAACAGCTGAATACAACTGTAAATAGATAATGGGGCTATGTGCTGTTCAGATTGGTGAATTGACTTAATAATACTCTATTGAAAGCTGTTGTCTTACAGATGTGCTTTGGCAATCATTACATAACCTGACATTCTCTGGCAATATTAATGCAAATAGGATACTACTATGTTCCACAGAAGAAACAGCTGCGATAGATGCTAATGGTATCATAAAGAAATGATAACTCTTGCGGTTTACAGAGGGTGTTTACGTTTGCTATATTGCGTAGGCTCATCCTGTATCCTACCCTGTCCCATGAGAGCATATTCTGCACGCGGGCAAACTGCTGTGGCTTGCAGGAAAAGAAACGGTTATATTTACCAAATCCGCCTGGCACAACTTCACAATTTATTTTTGTAAAAGGCTTGAGCTCATTCGTAACACTCACAGTCGCAGACCTACAATGTGAAATTGATAGTATTAACACAAATGTATTCTAATGAGGGCTAGAATCAAAGCGATCTAGCCTGACCCAATCTGAAGTGACCCACTCAGACAGACAGACACCCTGAGCTACTGTACCTGGAAGTGCTGCTCCATCACTTGGATCTTCCCCTGTTCCGGACACTTCTTCAGAGAGCGGTCTGCATACTGAAACAGAATCTCCACCATCTGCACCCAGCAAATAAAACAACAAATTCAGCCAAAGCAATATACGCCGAATTGAGACAGAATAAATAAACACGGAACTCAAGGCAGACAAAACAAACCCGGGGGCGGGGTGACAGGTAAATATACGACTCGGACAGACAAAAACAACGCTGAAATAACATAATTAAACAGAATTCAGGAAGTGCAACAGTGCCGCTGTGTTACTCGGTGTGGGGAGAGGTTATATTTGTTCGGCCCCGCTCTTCATATTGTTATTTTCCTCACCTTGTCGGATACCACTCCTTTCCGCTTAGCAGGGTCTCCAAACAGCCCTGAAAGGAAAGCACAATGTATGTAGACACAAAATAAAACCCATACATCATGCCATGGAAACAGTACGCGGTTACCACAGGCAGTGTGTGCGTGGCACGTATTAGTATGGGCAAGCCCACAGTATGCGTGTCCTGAAGCTGTGTATACAGTGAGCTCCATAATGTTTTGGGACAAGCACATTTTTATTTTCTTGATTTGGTTCTGTATTCCACAATTTTGTGGTGTATTTTCAAACTGGTGAAACCAAAGTGTATAGAAATGGCAAAAATGTGGTTATAGAGCACATTCCCAGCTTTTATTTAAGCAGAGAATGAGAAGTCATGCAAATTGTTTGATGAGGAGTAGAGAGCCAAATGATGAAAGAAAGTCTTTGTCCCAAGTATTATGGATCTCACTGTATACCTAGGACTCACATACAGTGCACATACAGACTGTGGGCTTCCCCTAGTAATACATACACCACACATAAACTGCCTGTGGTAACAGGATCTGGCAGGCGAGTCAGTGTACCATGGCTTGACATAAGGGCTGATTTGTTAAGCCATGTGTATGTGTCTTGTTTCTCAGTGTTTACTTAAAGGTTCTGGTTCTTTGTGTGTAAGTCTGTCGTGTATGGGTAAGCATCTAACTCCTTGGTTTATGTGTAAGTCCTAAGTGTGCACATGCAAATCCTCAGTCTATATGAGTCTTACATACACAAGCGGTCTGTGTGTTTAAGCCCTCATTCTCAGTGAAAATCCTCAGTATGTACAAAGTTAGCCTTCTTTAGCTAAAGTTCAGTGTAAAGCAGCCACTCAATTGCACAGTTACCTGCATGCAAACAATGCAGTACTAGAGCCGTTTCTGACCTCCTGGCAGCCATCTTAATGCCTTCCCCGGATATTGAAATCACACTGACAAAAAGGAAACGGGACCTACCGACCACAGCCTTTGCAGTGCCTTCATGAAAAGACCAAGCTAGAGACAGCGCCTCCACAAATCTCTCCTGCTTCAACAGGTAATCCACCCTCTGCAAGGTGAGCACACAGCACCGACTCGTGAACAAAGCTCGTCAGAAAAGCACGTGCTTCACAAATTATTCAGAAGGCACACTGCTTACCTCTCGCCAGTTCCTTAGTGTCATTATGTGGACAGACTGTTGGGAAGAAAAAAAAATATATTTTACATATATGTGACTGCTCTGTTTCTTCTGTCTCAGGCTCTCATATACGAAACACACAAACACACACAAACACACACACGCACGCAGACAAGCGAACACACGCGCACACACATAGACAATAATGGAAAATGAAACTGCCACATCCAACACAGCACGCGGAATTCCCACAGGCCACCGGAAAAAGGATACGGTTCCCTTACCCGTAGCAACCACTTGTTTGTAACGTTAATATTCCTGAGGCTGTTTAATCACTCTGACAAATGTTTATCCCTTCCGCGGTGTCGCCTCACCTGCGCTTCCAGTTGCATCACATTACAATTCATCTGGGTGTCTATAAGATCTGCCTGACTTTGCTGGTGGGAGCTGACAGTTCTGACAAAGCATTCTTGTGACTATGGATAATATCCTCAGGCCTGTTGAGTCTGGCAGACTTGTTTAAAGGCATGTCAAGAGGTGTTGCTAGCTTTTAGCAGCGGGCTAATTATCAGACTTTATGAGAAAAGTTTACTTTCGCTAGGTTGATGAGCCAAATTAATTTCCATGGCAAGTGACTACAGGTTCTTACACCTGTTTCACCACATATTCACAGCCAAGCACTTCATGATAAACATCTAAGACAGTGTGCAGCACCTGTCATCAGGTGTGCAATTGGCGTTTTATAGTTTACTTGTAACTTGCGTGCCTACAGGTATATAAGGAAAACAGGCAGATATTCTAAATGATATTGATTAACATGAGAATCATGGGAGCCATCCCTTTAAGAAGGTTTCCATGGCCAAATATAGAACAATAAATCATGTGTTATTTTGTGTTGTAGGTTATTGCTTATTTCATGATGTAGGTTTGCAGACATAGCCTATGTACAGTAGTACACTCAGAGGGAAACATAACTTAAAGTTTCGGAATGCCTGTCACTTGTGAAATGTCAATAATTCATATTAGTGTGGCAAAATGTGACAAAAGTTGCAAAACTGAATGAAAAACATGACAGAAATATGACTGACAAGAAAGCATGAAGCCTAGCTGCAGGGAACTATTATAATTGGTATCATTTTGTTAGTATTCAACAATGTAAGATTTTGTGTGTCAAATGGTATTTTGATTCAAATTATTTTAACAAAAAAACTCACTCTGCATAAAGTACTATTAAATAAGTAAGTGTTGTCTGAATAAACACTGACATTATATTCATTTATGTCATTCATACAGTGCAGTCCATAAGTATTTGGACAGTGGTACAATTTCTGTTCTTTTGGCTCTGTACACCAGCACATTGTATTTGAAATGTTAATGCAAATATTGAATTAGGCAATCATGTGGCAGCAACTCAACGCATAAAAGCATGCAGATATGGTCAAGAGGTTCAGCTGTTTTTCAGACCAAATGTTAGAATGGGGAGGAAATGTGATCTAAGTGACATTGACTGGGAATGATTGTAGAAACAGCTGATATCTTGGGATTTTCACTCACAGAACAGTCTCTAGAGTTTTCAGAGAATGGTGCGAGAAACAAAAAACATCTAGTTGGCAGCAGTTCTACGGGCAAAAACGCGTTGTTAATGAGAGACGTCAGAGGAGAAGGGCAAGACTGGTCAAAACTGACAGGAAGGTGACAGGAAGGTGACAGGAATACAAATAACCAAAACATTACATTACATTACATTATTGGCATTTGGCAGACGCTCTTATCCAGAGCGACGTACAACAAAGTGCATACCCATAACCAGGGATAAGTTCGCTGAAAGACCCTAGAGGTAAGTACAATTTCAACTGCTACCTGTACAACAAAGATAAGGACAAGGGGCTTTTTTTTTTTTTTTTTTTGAACAAACAAACAAACAAACAGAGCAAAAGTCACCAAAGTTAACTATCCAAACACTGCTTACCTAGCCAACTAAAAATACCGATACACAAAGCAGTCACAGAGACAACAATTAAGGTTCACAGGGAGGTAGGGAGGGATGGGGAGAGGTGCTGCTTGAAGAGGTGCGTCTTCAGCTTGCGCTTGAAGGTGGGGAGAGATTCTATAGTTCTGACCTCAACGGGGAGTTCGTTCCACCACCGTGGAGCCAGAACAGACAGTAGTCGTGAGCGTGAGGTGGAGGTTCTGAGAGGGGGAGGTGCCAAGCGGCCTGTGGAGGCTGAACGAAGAGGTCTGGCAGGGGTGTAGGGTCTGATGATTTTTTGCAGATAAGCTGGGGAAGACCCTTTAACTGCTTGGAAGGCTAGCACCAATGTTTTGAATTTGATGCGAGCCATGACAGGCAGTCAGTGGAGGGAAGTAAGCAGGGGGGTGACGTGTGAGTATTTGGGAAGGTTGAAGACCAGACGAGCTGCTGCATTCTGGATGAGTTGGAGGGGTCTGATGGCGGACGCTGGGAGGCCAGCCAAGAGGGAATTGCAGTAGTCCAGGCGGGACAGAACCATCGCTTGGACCAGGAGCTGGGTCGAGTAGGGGGTGAGAAAGGGGCGGATTCTCCGTATGTTGTATAGGAAGAACCTGCAAGACCGGGTCACCGCCGCAATGTTCTCGGAAAGGGACAGTCTGCTGTCCATCACCACACCGAGGTTCCTTGCACTGGGTGACGGCGTGAGTGTGGTATCCCCGAGAGAAATGGAGAGATCCAGATGGGGAGAGGTATTAGCAGGGATGAATATCATTTCAGTTTTACCTGGGTTGAGCTTTAGATGGTGGTTGTCCATCCAGCTCTGGATGTCCCTCAGGCAAGCAGAGATACGGGCTGAAACCTGCGTATCAGACGGCGGGAACGAGACGAAGAGTTGGGTATCGTCCGCGTAGCAGTGGTAGGATAGCCCATGTGCAGTGATCACAGGGCCAAGGGAGCGAGTGTAGAGAGAAAAAAGAAGTGGGCCAAGGACTGAACCCTGGGGAACTCCTGTGGCGAGGGGCCGAGGTGTCGATACCGAACCAGCCCAGGCAACCTGGAAGGAGCGACCAGAGAGGTAGGACTCAATCCAGTCCAGGGCTGTGCCACAGATGCCCGTTGCCGACAGGGCAGACAGGAGGATGGAGTGATCATTACAACAGTGGTATGCAGAAGAACACACAACGCGTCAAACCCCTAAGTGGATAGGCAGCAGAAGCCCCAAAAAAAAAAAAAATGTAATAAATACCTACTGAGTGTATATAGTCCCTCCATTTTAGGGGACCAAAGAACCAAAGCACAACTCTGGTCCTCTTGTTGGCAAACACCCATAACAGAATCGAAAGGTAATCAAGAGCCTAGAATCAAGACTGGATACTCATACGGGTACCTGCACTAAGGAATCGATTGACTAATCAGAAACAGCTGAGAGGCCAACTGTCCAACTACTTTTGGTCCCCTAAAATGGAGGGACTATGTACAAAACGTATGTATGGATGTAAATACCCTCAAATTGAAGGTGACCGTCAGCACGTTGACCTCATATTCATAGTTTCATTTCAAATCCAATGTGCTGGAGCACAGAGCTAAAAGATTGTACCACTGTCCAAATACTTTTGCACTGTACATTTAAGATGAAAGATTTTTGCCGCATGCTCTTACCTTGGTTCCCAAATAGACGATCTGACCTCCATAGCTGCAGCCGGACTGGTAGCATGCCTTCTCCCCCACTAATGCCTGGAAAAGAGGCAAGAAAAGGACTGTAATTACCTGCATCTGGCCACAGAGAGAAGATAGAGCTACAACGCTAGCATAGCAGCAGATTTGGTTCAGATAAGAGAGAACGGCCTGGCTAAAATGGCTGTGCGCTGTTAGCCCATTTACCCAGCCTGCTAATGGGACCCTGTTAAGCCTCGAGAACGAGAAATCAGAGAGCCCATCCGTTGTTTTCTGTAGAGAGAATGCAGTGTTTACTGCACTTCAGTGACCTTCACGGCTGTGAAATTGAAGACGGGGGAATCAGACACATCTTCCATAATGGAACTGAACCCCAGGGACAGAGGAGAGAGTGAGAGAGCGAGTGAGTGCGCAAGATGAGAGAGAAACAAGAAAGAAAGAGAGAGAACCCTCCAGACAGGGGTCGGGCCCTTTGTACGATCTTCAAAGACTGTGGCCAAATCAAACACACCTGAAAGAACAGAACCATGGTGGTCCATTACATTGGTGGTCCCCACACTGCACCACAGTGCACCTCTTCAGATGTTGATAGTGCTGGTATTGTTTAAAATGCTTCCTGAGCATTCCTTGCTTTAGAAAAAATGGGTTAATGATAAAACATACGTTTTTCCTCCCATGTTAAATATGATAACATTTTCGTATTCATTGACAGGCAATTACTGGAGCCATACCAAGGCCTGGCTGACGTTGCCCCCGGTGGCCAAAGACTTGAAGTGACTGCTGTTGTAGACCAGCTGGACCTCGGCCATATCCAGGCTCTCTAGCTCTTCCTGACTGGCCCGGTCCACAACGTGAAGCTTCTCCCCACTGTCCATCAGGACCAGGGTCCGCGAGTTTATCCACTGCACAGAAAAGAGTGCATGTTTGTGTTCACTCATACAGGGTAGATAAGATAGAGAATTATATTATGCTATTAGCATTATATTAGCACTCATTGCTAAAAATCAAACGGTCAAAATCTCAATCCCTTCAACTAGCCAAAATCAGGCAGGAAGCTGAACTCACTGTCAGGCTGATGATGTCACAGTTGAGGTGCAGTTGTCTCTGTTTGATGACATGGATAGCACCTGACTCCTCCTTCTTTACCTGAAAACACAAATGGAAAATCATGTGAGTGTCACAACAATACAAGTGTTTGATCAGATTTTGACCATAAACATGTTATTTTACATACCATAAAAATCTACGGATTGATGTACGGAAAACAATTAACGCCTTACTAGCATCTGATAATCACTACGATATTTATGTAAATGTGACAGGAGGCTTCTCTCCATACTGTGATTGGACCGGGAAGTATGAATAATTAGGGAGAGGTTATGTCATACCAAGAGGAAGTGAACAGTGTCGCCTCTGCAGAAGGCCAGCATGGGATTCACTGCTTTCTGCACAGCCACAAACTGCCAGGCAAGCTGTGGAACACTGGCTGGATCCGTCTGCACAAAACACACAGCAACACACGTCATATGCCTCTGTGTGATATCCTTGTGGGTTACTGAAGAGCGGTCTCCCAAAACTGGGGCAACTTCACAGAGGTTTGGCTTAGAATTGTGGAGCTATGTGGAGTGGCATAAAGTAGTGAAAATGATGTGCTAGCATCATTACACTTCGGATTGGTGATGGCACTCTCACCCCGCTAAGTGTGTAAAGCTCAAGATGAACCTGCACGTATGTACACACACACACACACACACACACACACACACACACACACACATATACACACATACACACATACACACATACAAAGAGAGACACACACACATACACATACACACATACACAGACACACACACACAAACATGCAGAGACACACACAGATACACACATACACACACAAACACATACAGACACACAACGAGACACAAAGAGACATAGACACACACATACACACATACACACGTACATACGTACACACATGCATACACACACATACACACACACGCAGACACACAAAGACACACAGAGACACACAGATACACACGCAGACACACAAAGAGACACAAAGAGACACACACACAGAGACACACACATACACACACACGCAGACACACATACACATACAGATACACACACACACACACACACACACACACACACACACACACACACAGATACTGCTTACGCAACAAGCACATGTAGCTGCTCAACACAATGTTTCTATTTTCATATGCACTCGCCCAACACCATTAAGTGCACGTGTCCATGCTTTCTTCTGAAGGTAAATCTAATCACAAGACACAGTGCTCTTTGCCTTGGGGCCCAACGCCCTGTAGACAGCGTACACCTCCATGAGCAGTAAACTACCGTGCTCAGTACAAGGTCACCTCAGATTAATTAAGACTAAATCTTCGGGAGAACAAAAACCTCACATGATCAATGGTGGCTCAGCAATCAATGATGTGGCGGCCCCTTTGGGGAATATTTACAAAGAGTGGTATTAAAAGCCACAAATAACCGAGGGTCTACAAACTGTACACCCCTCAGGCCGGCAGAGTATTAACTACTATTTATCAGGTAAATGAAAACAGCAGCATATGTTCATTTACATCAATGGCTCTCAGTATCAGTCCAGGGGACCCACTGTGCATGCCGGTTTTTGTCAAAGCCAATCTCTCATTCAGTTAAGGTTGTTAAAAACATCCATCCACCCATCCATCCATTATCTTAACCCGCTTATCCTGAACAGGGTCGCAGGGGGGCTGGAGCCTATCCCAGCATACATTGGGCGAAAAGGCAGGAATACACCCAGGACAGGTCGCCAGTCCATCACAGGGCACACACACCATTCACTCACACACTCATACCTACGGGCAATTCAGACTCTCCAATCAGCCTAACCTGCATGTTACCAGTTTGGCTTGCTGCCATTTGCGGTCAGCAAACTTCATTCATTTTACACAGGTGCTTTCAGGTTTCCACACTCTCAGGAAATAGGACCCAGCTGAATTCACCTGTCAGTTTGCAATTGAATCTATTAAATGCGGAATCTCTTCCAATTGGAATTTTGCACCGTATAGTACAAAGTGAAAGCAGAAAATCGTCTGACTGATTGGAATTCCTGGGATGTGAAAAATGTATTTTAGGCCATAGAGTACATGGCTATTTCTGGCATAATGTGGCTTTAAGAGGGTAAAGACTAAATATGTCAGATTAAGAATTAGCAGCTGATTATAATATGATGCTTATGGTTGGAACAAAAACCAGCATACACAGTAGGTCCCCAGGACAGGGGTAGAGAAACATTGATTTCAATTAACATTAGCTGCAATTATCATTAGCTGCTGTGTGGATGGTTACAGGAAGAGTGTTTGACATATATGAGTATATTTCACTGGCTTGGTTGCCCTTAAGTAATTGATCGCATTTGTAAGGTTTACATTTAAACCAGCAGATTGGCAATGCATTTGCATTATAGATTTGCCATACCTCTACCACAGTAACCTCTGTGACACAGAGATTAATGAACCGAGTAAACTGGATGCATGGCTTGTGCAGTAAGCCTGCATGCTACATTGAAATCACCCTATAATCTATGATCAATCTATAATCTACAATCACCCTATAATCTACAATCACTCTATAATCTACAATCACCCTATAATCTACAATCACCCTATAATCTACAATCACCCTATAATCTACAATCACTCTATAATCTACAATCACCCTATAATCTACAATCACCCTATAATCTACAATCACTCTATAATCTACAATCAACCTATAATCTACAATCACTCTATAATCTACAATCACCCTATAATCTACAATCACTCTATAATCTACAATCACCCTATAATCTACAATCACCCTATAATCTACAATCACTCTATAATCTACAATCACCCTATAATCTACAATCACGAGACTTCTATAACCTATAACCTAACACTAGACTTCTACAATCTATAACCTAACACTAGACTTCTACAATCTATAACCTAACACTAGACTTCTATAATCTATAACCTAACACTAGACTTCTATAATCTATAACCTAACACTAGACTTGTACAACCTATAACCTAACACTAGACTTCTATAACCTATAACCTGACACTAGACTTCTACAACCTATAACCTAACACTAGACTTCTACAACCTATAACCTAACACTAGACTTCTACAACCTATAACCTTATAAGACTTCTATGGACACTAAACCCTCTATTTTTGCTACTCTTTCAAGATGGTGACAGCTACAGGACAATGGCGTGCTTAGCGAATGTCCTCACATGCTAACGCGCTCTGCTGCTTTTCAGGTACGAAGCCCCCCACAGACACAGTGTAAACCTGGGTGTGCGTACCACACGCAGAGCTGTGCTGAGAACAGCACCGAGCACGCAGCCCTTATGAATGAGCACACACAGGATAGCTCCGTGTCTGCAGCAAAACAACAATTCGCAACAAATTTACTAGGGAGTGCTCTCAATTTTTAACGGCAATGAAAATAGACAGCCTATTACAGGAGGGTTTAAAAATAATTGCTATTGTAGTCGCATAGTAGCGTAATTTAAAATGTTCTATTCGTGCAGTGGAACGGGGAGGGTAGTGAACCATCAGGAAACTTCGATAAGCACTTACCTTACCGTAAGGAAATGTCATCCACACTTTGAGAGACGGTTTTAATCCGATCACTAAAATCTAAAAGACAAAATCACTTTAAAATCTGACTGTGAATAATGGTACTCTGACAAAATGTCCCCAAAATTAAGGGTCAATCTATTACCATTACAATGAATTTCTAATTATATTCTTTCAAATCTAACCAGGCTGAGTACCCATCAGTACTGTATTGTCTATGTAGTACTTGCTGCAGTGTATGAGGAGCTAAAACAACATTGTGCCATCTGTATTATTGTAGATTAATACATAATACAATGTTAATTGTTGAATGTTATAAGGAGTACCCCAAAATAACCAATCATAAAAGTAAAGTCTACTCGAGAACCAAAAGAGTTAAGGGTAGTGGTACACCAACGACTACCTGCAATCAAAAGGGCATACAATGGTGACAGTATTTATGGTGTAGCTGAACAGTACTTTGAACCTAAAATTTTTTGACGTTCTCTTCATTTCCTATTGATTTGAATTAGCAAGAAGCAAATGAAAAAGTATTGAACGGGCAGGGATGCATACAGTGATAAGACAGATGGACAGAGACGATGAGAGATGATTACTGGACTGCTGAATAGATAATGAGGGAACGGAGATGGGGGATGTACAGACGGACGGAGGGACACGCGGAGGGGAGGGGCCACACCTTGGTCAGGGACGCCATGGCCAACAGGGAGTACTGGGTAATGGGGTGGTCTTTGAGCTCTGTGCTGGAGTGCAGGGGCTCAATGCAGCAGACCTCCCCCTTCGAACCGCTGAAGAGACAGCGGGAATCGCACGAGCGCACTCCCATAACTCTCCTGCCATGAGAAGAGACACGGGGAGAGGGAGAGCAGGTTACTAGGAGACTCTGCGGGGCAATGTAGCAGCTACTCTTTTTCAGTGGAACAGTTGAATACATGGTCTCAGATAAGAACCTTTCTCTTTTAGAGCATTCACAGTCATGCGATTCACCCCTCATCCAACTATTAAATTACTATTTCCCTTAAATAAGGTCATTTACTGTACATATAAAACACAATAAGAAGTCTAACATACAGTAATCATTCTTATAAACAGCACAGAAAAATGTAAACATTGGAGGACCGTTCTGGTCAGCATATATTCTTGAACAGTGGCTTCAGAAAGTATTCAGACCCCTTAATGTTTTGAACACTTTATTGTGTTGTAGATTTAATATTAAAATTGCCATTTTGCCCATCCTACTACACACAAAAACCCATAATGATTTTATTTTTTAAGTAAAATCTTTCAAATGAGAGGTATTTGTAGATTAATCATTATGTTCTACGTAGAACAGTTACTTTTTCATAAAAAAGACTGCACTCTGCATGCTTTAACCTGTGACAGTTGTAAAATAAATAAACATCCTGCATATGCTCTCTGCAGTACATGATAAATGAGCTTTACTTGAAGTCTCCTTGTTTTGGCAAATAGAAATAATGTCACGGAGTGAAAACAATTACCCTTGGGGCACACTCACAATGCCCCTATACTAACAACAGTGGCTCCAAAATCACTCAAATATGTCACGCACAGCGCCGCATGGATGTGAACGCTACACATTAGCTCACGCTGAAGCACTCCTCTACTGCCCCCTGTTGCTCACAAGTGATACTGTTGTAAAAGCAACCCATATTCTGTGCATATGACATGGTCAGCGTTCAGTGTAAACATTGAACTTTATTTTACTAGGAAGTCAGATCGAGATGAAAACCAAGGTAGGGCAAAAAAGCAATCATTTGGCTTCCACAGAAGTGAATGATGGGCAGACTAAGCATTAGGTACGCTTAATGGTGGGAAAAGGCGAGCATTGCTGGGCTGAACGACCTGTTCTCATCACTACGTAATTCCATGTTATCACAAGGTTCAGGCTGAATTTTAAGGGGTCAGAGCCATTCAGTTCTCACTTAATTTCAAAAAATAAATATATTACGACGGTCTTCCAGGAGACTCAGTGGCATGGCATTATGCCAAAGGAAATCTTGTTACTTCTTTCAAAAGCAGCTCTTCAGCCCCAAGAACTCAATCCTTCAGAATTCCAGCATTAGCATCACTTCTTTAGGTTTTTGGCAATTATTAATATACAATGGGCTCCAGAATTATTGGTTTACAGAATTTTTTGTTCATATTTATCACACACGCTCATACTCCTGAGCGCACACACACCACAGCCACACACAAATGCTGTAAACTAAAAGAATCACAGTTATTGACGTCAGCTTTAGTGTCCAACATGTGTAAAAAATAAATAGAAAATCCCCAAAAACAGGTTCCATAATTATTGGCACCCCTGGTGTGTATGGCCAAGGTGTTTGGTTTTGGTAACTGTGCTAAGTAAGGGCTATCTTCGTTCCACCCTTCCAAAGAGTTTGCTAAGAGGTGCCATTTTATGTTGATATTTTTAGACTTGGTGACCCCAATACACAACAAATCTCGGCAATTCTTAAACTGCGATCCTTGGGTTTTGGCTTATGGCCTCCCTCACCATCCTCCTTACTGTCTGTGGACAATATGCACTCACATCCTCTTCCTGGCAAGTTTGCGACCATTCCATTTTACGCCTTTTTATTATTGCCATTACAGTGCTAAGTGCTATGTTTAAACGTTCATGTATTTCTTTTTTTGAATTGACAGTTTTTGGCTTTTCCCATGCTGATGGTTGACAAAGGGATTTTGCATGCTTGTTACCTCCAATAATTTTGCCACCTGTGTTTCTGGGGAAAAAATTTGATTACTAAATAAAAAACATTGAAACAAATGTTTATTATATCCTGTATTTTTTCTCCATTTTTATTATGGTTTTCCACATACAGTGTTTAGTGTCTTTAAGTTGTGTTGTGGGAAATAGTTTGGTGTTATTGGCGGTGTGGTACTCTGGTTGCTGGAAAAGATCTTGTAGGAATAAACTGCAGGTAATGTAAGTTACCTGTGAGTCAGCATCCAGCTGTGCTACAAAGGTTAGCCAGATTTGTTAGATATAAAGAGATAACATCAGCAGGTCCATTGTTGTTACCGCTGTCTTGTGACTCTTTATTTGATGATTTGTTGTTTTTCCTGTAAACCCTGGGTATATAGAGGGAAACATGGAATGGTTCGAGGAGACTCGCCAATACGATCTCCTGCGCCCCATTCGTGTATAGCTATTCATATTGCACCCTTCCACGTAATTATATTTCTGCACTGCACATTGTTGAATAAATTGTATTAATTTGAACCTGCATCCTCTTGACTCCACTGCACACTTAGCAGTTTAGTGTCCTAACAGACATAGACAACCTAGGATACCTGCACCCCGTAGTCACTCGCCTATACACCAGTGCCGTCATAAGATACATACTAAGTGCATCATTGTAGGCTATACAGGCCACAGGCACGTCCGCATCTACATAGATAGATAGGGATCGTATAGAGCCGTACTATTACTAAACACAACAGGGGAATCATCCAAAGTGAGATACACTGCACTGTACATACACTGTGAAACATGCATTCACCACCGCATACCTGTTGCCACCTGTCCCTTGCGACAAACCTCACAAGTGAGCAGCAGGGAGACCTATTTGAATGAAAGCTGGGAAGTAGTATGAGTAAGTTTTGCCATGCTAAAGACACATGTGAGTACATGTCGAACAGCAGCGAGGAACAGTGGTTGGGCAATTTCACAGTTACACAAAGCTGTTGCAACTATCAGTAAGAGATTTCAGCTGACCAAACTCTCTTAACATTTTCTACATGTTTCACAGGTGAGCAAAATAAAAAAGCATTTCCAGGCACACCTAGGAAATGTGTAAACCGAAGCGTATTTGTGCGGGTCTTACCTGAAGGACAGCTCAAACACTGACCCGCCACTGTCATTACAGACAGCAAGTGTTGGGTCATCAGTGAACTGAGAAGCAAAGAAAGACATGTAACATCAATAGGAGGTATAATTGACAATTCGTTCCAAACACGGTACAGACAATCCGTTTCATATCCAGTTGAATCTCCCCAGAGCCCATGCCATGCTGGGCGAGGTCCCTGGGAGAGCTGTACCTTGACGTGCAGGATAGCAGTACCAGGGGGGTGGGCCTCTGTGATGGTCCGCAAAAGCTTCCCATTGGCCAGATCCCACATGGTGATCTGTGCACAGAAGTGTGGGATGTGAACACTACAGACAACAACAAAACATTCTGTGTGTGCGGGGCATACAGATAAGGTAAATATACACATTTCACATTATTATGACATATTATTGCACAGACTAAAAGATTCATATCAAACCAAATATGACATTCAGAAGATTCATACAAAACAAGAGAAGGCATGTAGACGTGGAGAAAAAATTCATTCAGGAATCTCCTCTTAGAGAGATGTTCACATGTATGGGTACCACATATTCACACATATTTTCTGGATGCACCATTCAACCAATGCTGAATGTTCCTCCTGTTGGCACGCATGTAGCGTGACCAGCCTGAGACATGTGTTTGTGCGTGTGTCTGTATGAAGTGTGCGTGCACGTGGGTCTGTGTGTGTCTGTGTGTGTATGTGCGTGTGCGTGTATTACACTCATGTGCATGGTTCTTCAACGCATGTGTCCCTGGTTCTGATTTGCACTTTACTGTATGTCGCTAAGGGCGGCACAGATGGTGCAGTGGGTAGCACTGCCGCCTCACAGCAAGGAGGTCTTGGGTTCGAATCCCGGTCGGCCGGGGCCTCTCTGTGCGGAGTTTGCATGTTCTCCCCGTGTTTGTGTGGGTTTCCTCCGGGTACTCCAGTTTCCTCCCACAGTCCAAAGACATGCAGGTTAGGCTGATTGGAGAGTCTGAATTGCCCGTAGGTGTGAGTGTGTGAGTGAATGGTGTGTGTGCCCTGCGATGGACTGGCGACCTGTCCAGGGTGTATTCCTGCCTTTCGCCCAATGTATGCTGTGACCCTGTTCAGGATAAGCGGGTAAAGATAATGGACGGATGTACGTCGCCGATGCATGGTAATGTAATGTAATGGTTCACCTGTCCTTTTGCGAAGCCGCAGAGCAGGCGAGAGCAGTCGTGATTGATGCTGAGCGCAGACACGGCGCCATACTGCGCCCCCACCGCTGTGCTGCCCAGACACAGCCGCAGCGCCTGGCTCGCGTCTGGGACAGGAAGAGCACAGGACAATCCAATCAGGATCCGGTTAAGGGTAAGAGCCACACAGACATCCAATAAGAGCGGAACAATAAAGTTCCAAGCTGGGCGGTGCCTTGCATGGCAGCCAATCACGGTTGGTGCGTTTATGAATGGGTGAATGAGAAGCATCAATTGTACAGCGCTTTTGATACAGGCGCTATATGAATGCCAACCATTTACATTTACCATTTACATTTAAAGTTCAATGAAAAGAAATAAGCAGTATGAAGCAAATGGTGTGTGCTACGGTTTCCTCAGCCTAGCCCTGCGAACATCAATGTCATCTCTTTATAGAACTCTCAAATCACCACCAGATTGGACCAGAGTGTTACTTCAATTCTAAGAGACTATTACCCAATAGGGTAATTCTGATGGAGAAAAGTTCCTTTTCAATCTTGACCTCTCGGATCTTCTTCATATTTGATATTTGTAATGTAACCCTCAAGTAACAATCTTCAAGCACAAACTATCATTAAGGAAATTAGGGACCAAGTGTCCATTTCCACTCCACCTTTGGGCAAACCCGCCTCAATTTATTATTATTATTTCTTACAGCCTTACTGCCCCGTCCCTCGGTGGCCCAGTAGGATCGTGCGGCCTGTAGCGTAGTGGTTAGGGTAAATGACTGGGACACGTAAGGACGGTGGTTCTAATCCCGGTGTAGCCACAATAACATCTGCACAGCCATTGGGCCCTTGAGCAAGGCCCTTAACCCTGCATTGCTCCAGGGAGGATTGTCTCCTGCTTAGTCCAATCAACTGTACGTCGCTCTGGATAAGAGCGTCTGCCAAATGCCAATAATGTAACGTAATGTGCGACCCTGAGAGCGACACGCCTTCTCCAAACCGACTCGTCTCAGTTAGACCGTTACTCCGAGGCGCTCCGAGGCGCTGTATACAGCGACCCCACTAACCCTGCCAAGTCCCTCCCCTGGAGCAGAGAGCTGGCCAAACACGGCTTTTTGGCAGGACCAAGAATGGAACGTCCTCGGTGTGCAACCGCAAGTGGACTGCATCCACCGCAGCTCCCTGCCTGCCTGCCTCCCCGCCTCCCCACCTCTACTTTTAAGACCTACAGTTTGACCACCATAAATGTTAGAAGAAAGAGTGGAGAGGTCATTGAATAGGATTTAATGATAAACATTACGTTTTGGCGAGGTTCTGACCAAACTCTTTCGATTTAGGCAAATATCCCTGTTTATTTGAAATTCCACAGGACAGCCTGTTTTTTAGAGGTGAAATGGTCTGCCAGTTGATAGTCAGATATAGTTACAGCCAATCTGGTCAAAACCATACTGGTTGAAAAAAGAAATTTGGTCTGTTCCTAACTATAAGTATAGCCATTAAATCACTTTCACCTCCTGTGGACTGTCCAGTGGAAGGCAAAGAAAGACCGAAGCTGAGAAAGCACCACACTGCAAACACAAAATGGCCCATGCTCCTAAGGCTAGGTTCGTTCTCTGCCTCAGTTTCTGATTCGCAATCACATCATATGAATGGAGACCACAAAACGTCAGAAAAGACTTCCTGCTTACCAATAACAGATGATATTACAGATGGCCATACCCCGATCAGTACAGATAAACATACTTTTCTTATCTTTCACAATCATTTGGAAACTGAAATGGTGTTTGACTGCATGCTCAACACTCAGGGGAAAATAAAGCAAGTACAAACATGCTGTCAGCTTACAGAGCCACACATTTCAACCAACCCTTGACTGCCTTTTCAAAATGGGTGAATTGAAACTGGTATGATATGGCAACATTCACAAGGTCTGATGGCGAAAGACTAACACAGAGCAAGCAACTCTACCTTTTCCTGTTTGTCCCAAACAAGTCAGGGCATAGCAGGGAGACAGACCAGGGAAATATTAAATAAACACTGACAGATTACCAGTTCTGATTACATTATTCCTGGGAGGGAAGCTAACCATTTAGATATCATGCAAGGTGTATTAATAAGAGCACACACACACAGTACAGTTACTGAATGTACTATTTAAATGACATAGAATAATAAATATGTTAGGTCATAGAAGTGATACACATCCCCGTAATATGGATCTTGCAATTAGATTTTTGACTGTATGTTCAATGCATTGTGGGAATAAATAAAAATGCTACCTTGCTAAGAGAAGCACGTACACCACAATTTCCCCAACATAGAATAGCAACACGAAATAAGTACCTGTCCCACTGAGAGCCTGTTTGTGTATATTTAAACAGAGTGCGCTAAGTATGAGCATGCTAACCTGTCCCACTCAGAGCCTGTTTGTGTATGTTTAAACAGTGTGCTAAGTATGAGCATGCTAACCTGTCCCACTCAGAGCCTGTTTGTGTATGTTTAAACAGAGTGCGCTAAGTATGAGCATGCTAACCTGTCCCACTCAGAGCCTGTTTGTGTATGTTTAAACAGAGTGCGCTAAGTATGAGCACGCTAACCTGTCCCACTCAGAGCCTGTTTGTGTATGTTTAAACAGAGTGCGCTAAGTATGAGCATGCTAACCTGTCCCACTCAGAGCCTGTTTGTGTATGTTTAAACAGAGTGCGCTAAGTATGAGCACGCTAACCTGTCCCACTCAGAGCCTGTTTGTGTATGTTTAAACAGAGTGTGCTAAGTATGAGCATGCTAACCTGTCCCGCTCAGAGCCTGTTTGTGTATGTTTAAACAGAGTGCGCTAAGTATGAGCATGCTAACCTGTCCCACTCAGAGCCTGTTTGTGTATGTTTAAACAGAGTGCGCTAAGTATGAGCATGCTAACCTGTCCCGCTCAGAGCCTGTTTGTGTATATTTAAACAGGGTACTCTGAGTATTAGCATGCTTTACTCACCAAAGAGCAGGGCCAGCCCATGTGATGTCCCAACTGCAATGACACTGGACACTGTCTGGAAGCAAAGGGTGAAGGATGAGCCATTCATAGGGAGATGTCAAAGTGTAGGAATACATTAAATGTATGACATTCCACAAAAACTGTTTTCTTACTATTGCTGTGGGCAACCCAGCATCAACTTTGTCCTGTGATGATGAGAGAACAAACACATTTATTTAGATATTCATGGGTGTGTTTGTGTGTGTTTCGAATGGTAGTCATAGAGTATATCACTGTATATGTTTAAAATATTTATAAGTTTAATTTATTTACAATAAGCATGAAAGAGGGTGTCTGTGTAAGTTCAGAAGAGTAATTATTCGATTGTGTCAGAGGCTCAGTGTGTCCCAGTCAGAGCTCTGGGGCGGCCTACTCACAGCAGCAGAGACAATCTGGGCGGAGATGCCTTTCAGGGTACTGTGTCGGAGCACAGAGCCATGTACCGTGGCAGTGCTCTCCACTGGCCTCCTCCTCCTGCCACACATACGCACAGACACACACACGCACGCGCACAGACGTGCACACACACACGCACACGCGCACATACACACACACACACACACAAACACAGTCACAGGCTGCCCATCCACTGTGCTGCGTTGATCACGCAATCGTTTTGGATTCAAATACGTTTCTATGCTCGATTGTTCTTGCCTGGTGCATTTGAGCTGACAAAGAGGACCAAAAGGCAGGGTCTGAACTTTTTGAGAGTATTTCATAGGTTCCAATACACCAGACAAGCTCAGCGAAGTGGAGAAAAGTATTTGAACCCAACTCAATTACGTATTTTGCGCAGGAATGCTGTGGTGATAATGGCTACAACAATCACTGTCAAGCCGGCGTACCTCTTCAGGTGTGTGCGGTCACCGCTGTCAGAGCTGGCCAAGGAGGACGTCTCGCAGGAGTGGGCATCCATGTTCTCCGTGTTGAGCAGGTACGTATCCTCCAGGACAAAAGGCTCCTCCTCATCCTCAGGCTGAAACACAGGTGTTGAGAGTCAGGGGGGCAGCGGGGCGCTAGAGACTGGAGGTACGGGGAAAGGGAGCATACTCCTCACCTCATTCAGAATGCTCTCCAAGGTGGGAGGAGTGTCCACTTGAGGGATGTCAAACTCTTTGTCATCAATCTATAACAGGCATGTCATCAATTTACTATTATTATCATAATTTTACATTATGGACTATCATCCTGATATTATGTCAAAGTGTGAAACTTTTCGACGACATCTAATCTGGAAGTCATATAAGGGCATACATTATTAGATACAATTCGATGCTAAAAAACTGGCGGATTTGTTCGCGACTACTTAGTAATACTGTTCAACAAACTAAAGTCTTCGGTACATTACAATGACGTGAGCGTCAAGATATTTAAAGACCTAATTCTAATCTATGCAGTCGAATCTATGCAGTTGTGAGTACAGTAGATACAAGCAACGTAACACTTCTCGAAGCAATACTTGATCAGACTGTGACATTCTCCTTGTCCAATTTACAGTCTGGATCGTCGTTACATTAGCAGCAACCAGATAGGCTAATGTTATTAATTTCTCATTCCGTTTAAATAGGCTAGGCGACTACGAAAAATATTAGACGACTGGAGCACTCACCGCATCTATGTCCATTAAATTCAGCTGGGAAGACGCAGAAACCAAACTGCGCGTATCTGGCGATTCCGACATATCGGAATTTTAGCTATACAAAATTAAATACACAAAAGCACAAGAGAATAAATATATTTGGCGGAGCCGTGTTTGTATTCCGCAGCCATTGACATCCTTCTGTTTCTGTCGGAAGTGACGTAAGCCATACTGCCATCAACGTCACATCTCCACTTCCTAGTAAACAAAAGGGATATTAATAGTTTGTTTTACATGACTGTCCCGATTTAATTTTTTGAAGTGTTAAATGTTCCAAATAGCCTTTTAAAAGTAAAAATGTCAACAGAGCATTGAATAAAACTACGTTTGTCTTGATTTGATTTATAGGCAGTGCGTAAAATATTTTTATCGTATCTACATTATTTTTCACTAACATAATTTTTCAAACAGAAACGTTAACCACTGAATAAAATTCTAGGAAAATGCTATAAAATGCTAGGCAACAAGACTGTCAAACTAGATTCTGCTAGGCAGTTTTTATTATTATTATTATTATTATTATTATTATTATTATTATTATTATTATTATTTGTAATTTACCCAATTAGGGGTTACAATTAAGCCCAAATCAATGTATAATAAACATGCTAACAGTGTAGCCTAGTGGCTAAGGTACATGACTGGGATCCAGGAGGTTGGTGGTTCAAGCTCCAGTGTAGCATGATAAGATCCATGCAGCTGTTGGCCCTTGGTCCTTAACCCCTCATTGCTCCAGGGGGGATTGTCCCCTGCTTAGTCTAATCAACGGTAAGTCGCTTTGCATAAAAGCATCGGCTAAATAAATGTAAAGTAATCTGTAATGTCATTCTATGTACTGATCATTTCTACAGTGCCTTCTACTTCTGTGTTTCTTTTTCCTGGGGTTCCTGCCCCTCTTCTACCCTGAGCTGACGGACCACTCCAGTTCTGTCCCCTGCTCTGAGCTCATGGACTACTGCAGCCCGGCTTCCTCCCCTGGGGTTTGCCCACACTTCAACATCCTGGAGCTACAGATACATCAGCCCCCCCTTTTGAAGTGCATATTTTCAATCCCTTCATGTGGACTTTCCACCTTACCTCCTAGTTAATGCCTAAGCTGTTACCCACTCAACCAATTAATTGATAGATTTTTTAGATTACATTTCTGTTATATCCATTCTACCTTTACACCTCTCCAGCCAGCAGAGCCATTGACAGTTTTTCTCCCCATTTGTGAGTTGTTGTTGTTGTTGTTGTTGTTTTTTGTTTGTTTTTTTACCTCTTGTGCTTGCAATCTTGGGGTCAGGTGATTTCCCCTTTTTTCCATCTGCTACTCTGTAAAGTGTTTTGTTTTGAAAAGTGCTACACAAATAAAATGTAATTGAACATCCAGAAGTGGATAAAATCTGTGTTACTTTCACAAATACAAAAACATGATACTGTTGAGAAGGCATATTCATAATATAATAAGTGCAAAGTTAGCTGGACAAACCAAACATTTGCATTGTAAACAAAAGTAAGTGGCACTACAAAGCTAACATATAATGCTTTCCATATAATATCACTATCCCAGAAGGAAATTGGAACAGAGAAAGCTAAAGAGGATAGCTATAGAGGGTCAGGGGAGTCATAGTGCAGTCTGAAGTGCTGGGTTTTCAGTCTGTCTCTCAAAACATGTGTGAACATCTGCTTTCTGACCACTGTGGGAAGCTCATTATACCACTAGAGGGCCCAGAACAGACTTAAAATGTGACTGAGATGTGCAGACACATGGAGGGCAGGGTGAGGCCTGGTGTGTTTGGTCTTGTGGAAAAAGAGGAGAAAGATAAGGAGATTCATTCCAATCCCTTATTTTTCTCCTCCTTTTACTTTTCTTTTTTCATTTTCTTGCTCCTAGCTCCACCCATCGGCAGAGGCTTGGAAAAGACGAAAGAAGACGGAAAATCAAGGAAACGTGAATTAGGCAAATGGAATGCCCTTGCTCCTTCAAACGTGAGCTAAATTTGGATGACCAATACTAAATGTATTTGTATATAATTTGAAAACTTAGCATTATAGTTTGTACTGACGTTTAAATAAAAAATGCCAATGCAAATTCCTACAATTGATACTACTCAAAATGCATGGATTGGCACAACTGTTTGGTGGCAAACCTGTCCGATTAGTGGTAAAATCACGATTACACAAATGCATGTTCTATACCTGTCAAATGTCAATGGTTATTTCCCATGATACTGGGGACCCCAGACCACACCACAGGGGAGTCACTAGACTTTTTTGTTTCACTTTGAAATCAGCAACCAGTTCAGAGTCAGACTCAAGGTGAAGGAATTAACTGTGTGTCCAGTTTTAACTGATCAAGTAAGTGCTCAATAACAATGAGTAGGCACATCCTGAGGCTCTCCAGGATGGTTGGTGATGCTGTGAAGGCAAACAATTTCTCTGCAATGCCCAGAAAAGCCCACAATACAACCACTACCTGAAACACAGAGAGTATGAGGCAGCATTTTGTTTGTAAAAGATTCTAAGCTGGTTTAAAATGGTTTAAGATGCGTAAACTGCTGGTCAGCTGGTGAATAGGCTGCAGAATTGGCTTTTAGAATAGGCTGGTTGACCAGAAAAACACATCTTAAACCAGATTGACCACCTTAGGTTTCAAATGGAATTTTCAGAAGGATTACAATAAACAATTTGACTAATTAAAGCCAACTTTTCTTCTTTATTCAATAATTAAGAACAGCAGTTTGCACAAAATCCATCATCAGCCTTTTCCGTGCACTGCAGAGTTAAACTTCTCTGGAAACTCTAGAAACCGCATCAATAGAACATCCCGCTCTTGCCAGAATTATTTTGCTGCAGTGGATTATGAATACACAATCCAATAAATAAGAAAAAACATTGCAGATGTTTTCAGAATTAACAACAGCCAACTCAAATTCCACATTATTTACTCTTTTGCGCTTTTCAGCCAGAAGAGGGCAACACAGGCACCATTAATGTCAGAGGAGTTGCAGGATTGCCAGTTTTCAGTAGCTCATGCACAACATTTGGAGAGGCTCTGCAACCTTTACAAGTAGCCAAAGTAAGGATTAATAAGTCAGCCAAGCTCAAGATACAATCACCATAGCAAATTTTGCTTGGCCTAATTCCGGAAAAGAAACAAGAACATAAAAATGTCATTCAGTGCATTGAGATTCATAATTTTGTGTAGACTCTAGAGCAGTGGTCCTCAGCATAATTTATCCACAGGCATGAATTCAGCTAAACCTGAAAATAGTAATCAAAATGTTTTACAGGGTGAAAACACACATTTTCTACCATTAGACACTTAGAACATATGTAGAGTACCCCAGTTCTAGAGAACTAAATCAGAACTGGCGGGTGGTGGGAGGGGAAGAGGTGAGTAGAGCTAAACATAAAAAAATAATATAATACACTTTCCATTGACATTCACTCCAAATTAAACATGGCTTTTTCATGCAGTTACAGCGTACAGTACAGGCTATGCATATTATTTCTGTATATTAACATGTTAGGCCACACTTAATTAAGAAACAGACCCAGAACATGTACTGTGGGAGAAGTTTGTGGAACCATTTGTTCCAAAGAGAAAGTTGGTTGCTCAACTTCATTCCATTAGACCAGGGGTCGGCAACCCTGGTCCTGAAGAGCCGCAAGGTGTGCTGGCTTTCGTCTCCACCTTAAAATAAGCAAGCGACTCAGACCCAAGAAACCAGGTGAGGTGAGTTAACCGTGTAATCAACGGCTTTCATTGATCAATTAATGCCAAGCAACAACGAAAGCCAGCACACCCTGCGGCTCTCCAGGACCAGGGTTGCCGACCCCTGCATTAGACACTTAGAACATATGTAGAGTACCCCAGTTCTAGAGAACTAAATCTGTATTCATGCTCATGAATGACAACCTGACTTATTCGGCCAGTTTCACAGATACAGATTAAGCCTAGTCCTAGATTAATTTCACATTTGAAAGATTCTCCATTCAGACTCAAATTAGTGGGGTTACAGGACTGGAGTGGTCCTTAGTCCAGGACTAAGGTGAATATGTGTGTGAAACTAGCCCATTATGTCCTGACATGAAATGTTTTACTGCGGTCTAATCTTTACACAAGGTGACACTGGTGTGTATAGCTATTTTGGCCATTAAGCCAGGGTAAATGATGGAAACAAAAGCTCAATATCTGTAAAACCCTGACCATAAAGAATACCGATGGAGGTCAGTGCCGGTTGTTGTTCAAATTGTGGTCGCAAAAATATTACTACTATAAACTGTAAAATATGACCACAGATTGTGCTTTTGCTACAACAGATTTAGAATACCATCCCTTTAAAAAACAGCACTACCTGCATCTTTATCCCTGACCCGGGACAACAGATGTAAACTAGCTCAATAGCTGCAGTACATTCAACTCCCTGTCAAATAAACAAAAAAAGCAATTTTTCAAACTACAAAATCCAACACTGCAAATGTTGGCCCAAAAACAGATTTATACCTCTCTGTAACTTGCCATTTACCTCAACTTTAGCGTTTGTGTTACACATTTTTCCTGGGTACTGTTCCCTGTGAATTCATATATGTTGTCTCTATATGCTTTCTCTGCATACTCTTTCTTTAGGATAGAGAACCTGCCCAAAACAATATTCAAACTGGAATGAGGCAGGTTATTGTGCAACGAAAGTGCTGTGCATTTCATGTTTGCTTTTTATAAATATAAAATAAGAATACAATATAGATGCTACCCATGAGTATAAAACTGTCCCCAGTACAGTGGTGCCAAAACCATCAGAACTGGCGGGTGGTGGGAGGGGAAGAGGTGAGTAGAGCTAAACATAAAAAAATAATATAATACACTTTCCATTGACATTCACTCCAAATCTGTAAAACCCTGACCATAAAGAATACCGATGGAGGTCAGTGCAGGTTGTTGTTCAAATTGTGGTCACAAAAATATTACTATGTTGTTACTATGTATATTAACATGTTAGGCCACACTTAACTAAGAAACAGACCCAGAACATGTACTGTGGGAGAAGTTTGTGGAACCATTTGTTCCAAAGAGAAAGTTGGTTGCTCAACTTCATTCCTGGCAGAACTGGTGTTTATGTTTTTTTAATCCACCCAATTATACTGGCCGAGCTTCTGAACAGCTGTGTGCACCAATGCTGTTTCACTTGCGTATTGGATCAGAGGAGCACATCGTCATCAAGGTCCTCAGCTGGAACTCATTTTCAGTAAATGGCTGATTAGCGGTAGGAAATCCTGAAATGGATCCCCCTGCACTGTGCATCTCAGACCTAGAGAGCTCCTGCAGTGTGCTCAGCCTGGTCTGGAGTAGTCCAAGGGGCTCTGCTTTACTGTAACTAATAGACCTGTTTAAGCTGTTCCACGCATAAACAACTGTAAAATATATGCACTAAATTACACCTACTGTGTATTAATGTGAAGGTCTCCCCATCCAGACTACTAACCTGCAATCATTTCAGGATTTTGTGCTAACTTCTGGCCTTAATTATTTATTTATTTAATTGACTCAATCACACCCCATATCTGATAAGTGTATGAGCACTGGCTACAGCTGCAGACTGTAAGTGTATCCTAATGATTTTACTGTGCTCAGTACAGGCTTGAACAAGAGTAATTTATAGAGCTGTCAGCGAATTAAAAACAGGGTTGGTTGGCACAAAACCAGTACGCAGACCGGCCCTCGAGGACCGGAGTTGTGCACCCCTGCTTTATATTCTCTGCTGATATAAATGTCACGTCAGAATGAGAATACAGCACAGTACATTGTTAATGGTGCATTTGGGCCAGTGAGTTTGAGTGGAGATATATGCAACCAAAAGGGCAATGGGATAACTAGGGAAAATAAGAAAATGGCAATCAACTATATCCAGAAATATGACACGACGAACATCACCCACTGGGACATCCCCATTGCCTCTCCACGGACAGTGAGCCATGACACAGACTTATTTTAAATGACTAAATGTTAGGAGAAACAATGTGTGCACCCTGTCAAATGACAGTAGTGGTGTGTTTAATGGTGTAGTATTACAGTACGACTTGAGTGTACTACTTTCCACAGCCCATACAGTCCCCTCCTAAAGTATTGGAAGAGCAAGGCCAATTCCTTTGTTTTTTCAATACACAGAATACATTATTGGCATTTGGCAGACGCTCTTATCCAGAGCGACGTACAGTTGATTAGACTAAGCAGGAGACAATCCTCCCCTGGAGCAATGCAGGGTTAAGGGCCTTGCTCAAGGGCCCAACGCTGTGCGGATCTTATTGTGGCTACACCGGGGTTAGAACCACCGACCTTGCATTTCTCAGTCCCAGTGTCCTAGTCATTTTACCTTAACCACTATGCTACAGGCCACCCACAATACATTTGGGGTTGAGATAAAAAGATGAACATGAGACAAGAGATCAGAATTTCAGCTTTTATTTCCTGGATTTACACCTAGAGGTGTTAAACTACTGGCACCTTTGGTATCAGACCACTCAGTTTTTAGGTGAGCAAATATATTGGAACAGAGAGTATTTAAGTAAATGAAAGTAAATACTTTCATTCATGTCTGCTCTGCTCACAAAACCCCCCAAGGATAGGAGCCTGTGGCCCAATATCACCATGTCTACATTAAAAATAATCCGGCCAGGACTTTAGCAAACATTTGTATGTGGGGCAAGCTCAGTAACAAGCGAAAGCACCACAGGACATTTTGCGCTCGAGTTGATGGGAAGCAGTGTGGAGCTCGTCAGGCACATCAAGTCTGATGTGAGGACTTATAGAGGACTTCACTTGAAGATCCTAATCCTCCGTCTAATTATGCATTAATCAAATCATTTCCACTAATGTAGATTTGCTGATGCCACCAACACTGACAATTTCACCATTCTCTTCCATACTTCAGAGATATTTACAGCACAGAAGATTGTATACACTCACAACTATATGAAGCACTGCCCTGCTTTCAGATGAACTAATATTTTTTTCCCTCATTCTCTCTCCTTCCGTTTAGCTGTTCATTTCCGTTGTCCAGATGTCAGTCCACCCCGGTGTAACTGGCAATGAGTCAAGCGAGAACCGTAATGCCATGTGTCAACGGGTGAGCCTTATCAAAGAAAGTGACCCACGTAACAGTCTGCTACTAAATGTCACTGGCACAGTAGAGCTCTAAAGGCCAATTTGTCCATAGAACTTTGTGCCCTCCTTATTTAATGACACGCTAACGTGCGTCTGGTCGAATGTCAAGTTCAGTTTTTCGATGGGATTTGCCAAGCAAACAAATATAAACTGTAAGACAGACCGTTTTGCATGGGTCCTCTTCCCAAAATATAGCAACATGTTCAGCAAAGTTGTGCAGTTCATTGTTAGGATACCATTATAACCATCTTATTCAGGTCACACAAATGCCCTATAGTACAAATCAGCTCCCTTGTCACAAAACTGTCTGAATGTATCCAACATAATGAAAGGCCAGAGCTGGAAGATGTCTCCCAGGCTAGAAGACCGCATTAAACAGTGGGACTTACGTTGCGGGAGTACTGGGTACCGATAACATTTTTCAGCATCTCACCTCTGAGTGCAGAAACACTACTAGCTGACATAAAAACACTACTAGCACCAAATACCAAGGTAGAGCTAATGGTCATGCCTTGGTTCGGATTTTTACATTCCCCACATTATTTAGTTACAGAGCTGAGACAGGTCGCCAGTAGATTCCAGGTCGCCTCCATTTCTCCGATTGGCTGGACAGCAGACATTTGATGCCTCAGATAAGTTCTTGTTCCTTGTGATAAGTTGGAAACCACAGCCTAGTCTCCATTAGGCCAAAGGACACCAAGGAGCTTGCATAGCTTAAGATGATCATATGAATAGCTGGCTAATTTACTGACATGACTTTTATGATTTCCCAACCGCAAGTCCGCCCTGTAATGTCAGACCTCATCCCCATATCTCACTAGAACATCACCATGTTGGATGACAGCTCTGGAACAACATGTAACATCAAATGTCCCTAAACGCCCACAAAAAGAAAGCCTTTTCAAAGCCTATTTACTCAAAAGCACAGATTTGGCTTTTTCAAAACGTGTGGGGAAATTATTTGAGATAACATTGAGTCTTCCTATCCTGCTGAACACCACTTTGATCCACAATGTGCTGACAATACGCACGTGTCAATTCCCGTAAGACACAAACCTGTTCCAGCAAAATGCACTGTGTCTTAGTTCTGCAACAAAGATTTGTGTAAACATTGAGCCTTGTGCAGTAACATTATATTCTTATCGTTAAATTTGTTTTGGTACTAAGGGCTCGTATGAGTGTGCCACGTCAGCTTCAACAAAAGCATGTGACCTAAATGACCAAAAACAGAGTGAATTCCCACCTTTTCATAAAGGTGCGCTTATGCATGAAAATGTTGAATTTGCATTATTGACGCCCCAAAAAATCCCTAAAAGGCTTGGCATGCCTGGAATGCCCCCCCCCCCCCCATCGATAAACTGTCTCTTATTCCACATAAACAGTACACTAAAGTATGTTCCTAAAAACATTTGAGGTGAGAAATAAGTAATGAAATTGCTGAATCTTGATTCATTTTTCATCTGCAACAACAAGTTTTGTGAGCCAGTCAAGCTGCGGTGGAAAGCATTTAATTTGCATTTATGCAAATAAAGAACCGTCAAATGTACCACAGTGCTCGCTGGACTGTGCCAATCATGCACTGCAAACATCTCCATGGAAAATGAATGGAATGCATTGCTTCCATGGTTCGTATGACCACTCACAAATAATGTTCCTCAGAAAAAATTCTAAATGGTGAGAAAATCGAATGCGCCAAGTTCTCTTGAATAACTCGTATGAGTGATTTAAGAACAAATCAGTTTGTATGAGTTGTTCTTGCACGAGTCCCATTGCCTTTATGCCTTAGAATGATGTCCACAAATGTGTTAATACTTTTTGAATTCACAAAGTTGATTGTCAAAATTTCAGCCACTCTTGGAGAGCGATTAGTTAAAATTTATTTTACTGTATATATAATATAAAAAGGATTTATAATATATTTAATTTCCCTCACACTCCAAGAGTGACTGAAATTTTTAGCTGCACAAGAAAATAATTGAATCCTAAATTCACAAAGTTAAAATTAATTAAAATAAATATGAAAATAACTCATGACAATGTGAGTGTCCTGAAATGTCCTGAAATTCATTGAACCCAGTATAACTATCATTGACTTATAAAATGATTTGCATGCTTGCATTCTTCACGCAAATTACAGGAGTCAGTCAAAATGTGCTTCCTGTCAAAATGCAAAATAATTTTATTTTGTTCAAAAAATGAACTGCGCAGGGACATTTGGGTAATAAAAACAATTATCATAACTCTGATAATGAAGTAACATTGCGATTCAATCCTTTTTTATCTGCAGAATCATTTGCCGAAGTAGTCCTTGATGTTTATTTTGCATGAGCTCTCGGCTACAGTTCCTGGGTGAGCAGAAGAAGTTCCTGTTGCGGCATCATCCCATTCATCTGCAGCCTGAAGGAGGATGGCCTCGGTCTCATCATCGTCCTCTGAGAACGATCTCTGGAACATCTCTGTGATAGTCCTCTGCTGCGGGTCCTAAAATGACAAGATCAAATACAGTGAACTCCTGCGCACTTTGTGACTCATTCCACAGGTTTAGCTTGCCTTCCTGGGACGACCTGAATTTATGTGGGAGGTTGGCTGGCCTACCCTGCAGGAGAAACTGGCACGTTCCGCATTTTCCGAGAGGTTGGATTCGGAGAGCCCGGCCTGTTCCAGCACATTCATCTTCCCCTGGATCATGGGCCTGCGTCCAGCACAGAAGCAGTGCCAAGGAATACCATTACTTTCCCAAGATTAAGGTCACTTTTTCACAAGGAAACAGTATAAATATGAACAGCCTTAGGAGCCAATCCCACCAAATGCACTTTATCGGCTGCAAACGCCTTTATACTTATTTCTAAATGGGTTTGAAGCATTTTCCACGCTGCTTTTGTGCACCAAACGTTCATCTGCCCTGGGCACCCTCAGTGTTTTTAGGTGCTCGTCCAGCAGCAAATTATTCTATTTTAATGCGCACGTGCGCCACATCACTGTCATTCTTTTCTCTGCTGTCGAATCGCATGAAAATAGAGAGCTTTAGATTCCATTGTAAACGAAGACGGAGAAGAAATTGGTTGCCACAGCTGATACCGTTTCGCAAAAGTTGTTTTGTGTTTCAACTCGTTTTGACTCCAACTGAAGTGCCCTCCACTTTTCCTTCCTTCTGGGAAAATGAGTTTGTTAATATCATATGAATGTTAGCAAAGGGATTGACAGCAGAAAAGACGCATCTAGCGCTTTCTACAGAGTAGGTTTCATGAAACCATACATGTAATGCACCTTGCGTTTTCAAGCCTATAAAGTGTGTTTGTTGGGATCGGCCCATAATCCACTACATCGTATTTTAAGGACAGACAAGTTAGAGATAGCCAATTACCAAAGGTAGTCGTCAGCGGTCCCTTTAGCCACCAGGTAGTGGACGTCCACGTTGCTGGTCTGTCCGATGCGATGCACCCGATCTTCCGCCTGGATTAACACCTGGAAAACAAGAAGCCGTCGTGTTGAGGCGACACACAAACGACAGGACACACAGACCGTCAGCGGCTGCGACAGGAAGGCGGTCTCACCCCCGGGTTCCAGAAGAGCTCGGCGAAGACCACCAGAGAGGCCGAGTGGAGCGTGAGGCCCATGTTCGCCGCCGTGATGGAGAGCACCGCCACGCAGCTCTTCTCCGAGAACTGGAACTTGGTGCAGAGCGACTGTCGCTCCACGGAGGCCGTGGCCCCGTCGATGCGTATGTAGTTGATCCCCTGAGGAAAGAAGGAAAGGCTCCTAAGGGGACAAGAATTGTTTCTACCATAACCGACGACAGTTACAAATGAAAGGAGGCCTGTTTGTGACTTCATCAGGGTCAAATGCGTAGTTGTTTTGGATTCAAATACTTTGGATTCAAATACTAAATACGTAATTGTTTTGGATTCAAACACCAATTGTCTATGCCTTAGCTTGTCTAGAAGCTATGAAATACTCTCAAAAAGTACAAACCCTGCCTTCTGGTCCTCTTGGTTGGTGCAATTTCCCCAGGCAAGATTAATCGAGCACAGAAAAGTATTTGAATCCAAAATAATTACGTATTTGACCCAGGCCTGCTCTTCAAGTGTGTCTTCACCTTTTCCACCAGCTCTTTGACCACGCTATCCAGGACAAGCTTGTGATGAGCGAACACGAGGAACTTTTCTCGTCCACATTCCAGCAGGTCTATGATGTACTCGCTGAGGAAACAAGTCACACAAGAGACCAAAACACTGAGGCATACCTGTACCACTAAAAGTTATCTCTGAAAACTCAGTCTAACTCAGTGATCTTCACTCCTGGCGCAGGGCGTGCTGGTTTTTGTTTTCGCCTTAATATCAGCAACAAATTCAGACCCATGAGACCAGGGCTACATTTCCCGTCAAAACTTAGCGAAACGTTTATTTAAACAGAAACGGTGGCACATTGAACATCCTGCAGCAAACCAAAGCAAGGCTTTAAGTCATAGGCCAACGACATTATTTATTCGGGCTACACCCCCGACAGATCGACCAAACGAGAACAAACATACCTCAAACCTGTTGTTAAACTTTGCAAACCATTGGGAGGAAACATATTACTCACAGAAACTGTAGCAAAATGTAGCAAAATGTTTTCCGATTGAACGCCCCTGGTGAGGTGAGTTAACTGAGTAATTAACTGCTTTAATTGATCAATGAAGTCAATAAGCACACTGTGAGTGAGGACCACTGGTCTAACTCGTGAGTAATAATGATCTTATCTCAAGAACTAAACGCTACACTAGGGATGCAAACACTTTAAGGTTGAAAAGGTGATAAAATGGTGGTGGGAACTTAATGTTTTGCTACCAACTGTATGATGTCAATATGACTTTAAAGTTGAATAAGTAAATGCGTTTTTTGTTTTTTTTTGCCAATGTACATAATAGCGATGTTGTGACCTCATCTGTATTATCCAAGCCCAGGTGCAAAATGGCTGTTCAACATCCTTGAATAATTTTCTGATGCAAGAATGTCTCGACACACAGTTACCACAGGTCACGGAAGGGTTCTGAAATTACAGTACACATTATGGGATTGTGAATAATTTGGGGATGAACTCACTTGATTGCACGGACCTTAGCCTCAGCTGTTCGGTTAAAGAAGACCAAAAGAGCTTCTTTCTCCTGCTTCTTCTAAAGATTTAAAAGACACAAACATGCTCAGTGTTGAAGGAAAAAGGACAAATAATTATTCCAAACCTTATCAGACTTTTCAACTTATGTCAGTAGGTTATGAATCTAAAAATATTTCCCCAATATGGAAAATGTGAACTACTCAGACATCTACAAGAGCATGCCAAGGATTACTAATGAGCGCATGCATATGTAGCACATCCTTGTACGTAATTATCCTAAAGTACCATCTCAATAATTCCTGCTAATTAAACTTATTCAGATGTGATTTGATTTTACATTAAATCGTGCTGACAGGTTGCACCATACAGAATCAGGACAGAGGGAATTATAAAACATTTGTACCAGAATGTGGATCTGATCAACAGGTAAATAGGTAAGAGATCCCCAGAATGCTGATCTGTTAAACAGTGTGGATCTGTGACTGCCAATACTGCCAAAACAATATCAGGGCAGCATTAGCAAAGGGGGAAAGACCGGTTTTCTGCCAGTCAGAGGGTTACCGGTTTGGCGAGTTGGTTGGTGCCTTGCATGGCAGCCAGTTGCCGTGTGTGTGTGTGTGTGTGTGTGTGTGTGTGTGAATGGGTAAATAAGAGGCATGAGCCTTGGATAACAGCACTATATTAATGCCGTCCATTTAGGATTGACTTTATTGGCCAAAGAACATTTCACTTTTCCTAACTTCACAACCTAGCCAATTCAATGCAGAATTATTAGCTTAGCAGTGGCAGTGCCTTTCATTGTGGTCTACTGTGGGCTGCTGTGTTCTGCACCTTATCCTTTAGACTTTAAAGACAACATGCTATAAGCTTACTTACTGTACCTTCAGGTAGTGAAACAACATCATGAATCTCAGGCTGGGCCCAAGGCCTCCCCCCCTCTACTCCAGTGGGGTTCTAGTCTATCTCTAAGGACGGCAGGCCCACACAAGCGTCCATTTATTCCGAGGAAAGGGAGAAATGTGAGAGAGGAGGCTGGGAAGAGGATGTAAGGTGGCGGTGAGGATAGCCCCTGGCACCGGACCATTTTTCTAGGGTGGAATCCGAAGAGCGATTTTCCACTGTTGCCAGGGTGAATTAGTGTCGCCCACACACAGCCAAACCCACTCTCGTCCAATCCCTGTCATTTCCTGTAGCATCCCCAGGCTTCAGCTCACAGGGTGAGACTATTATGAGGTCAGATAGAGGACACAGGACACTCCTGTGCACTACAGGCAGTGACACTCGAGAGGACTCTGCACTACAGACAGTAACATTCCTGAGAAGACTGCACTACAGACAGTGACACTCTGAGAAGACTGCACTACAGACAGTTACACTCCTGAGAGGACGCTGCACTACAGACAAAACTTGCCACAACTTGGTACAAGGACTTAGAAAATGAACATACAAATACACTGTATAAACAAGCGATTTACACAGTGAGCTAGACCCAACTGATTTCTTCGTTTTAGCTTGCTTGCCTATTTTTAGGTGAAATAATAATAGCTGCTAACTTAACAAGAATGTGCAGGTCTATAGGACTGCTGTGTAATTAAAAAGGGACCTTTTTCAAACTAAAACTCTGGACACTGGAGAAAAATGCAATTGGGGGAAAACAGCGTGTTATCTGCATTATCTGCGTACTGTATCAACAGCGTATAACTTTATAGTGTGAGCAAGCCGTAAAGGCCAGTTCATACCGCCTGTATGGATTAACATAATTTAGCTTTAAAGACAACTACAACACTGTCCAGTCCAGGGTAAACTGTGAAAACTAGCTAATGGGCGATGAGAAAAAAAGCTAAATCCAACAGAGGGACCTTCGGTATTGCTGAGCAACTCTGAGTTTAAACGGGGGGGAAATAGAGTAAAGAATGGTAGCAAGTGAAGCCTAAAATGTTAGCATGGGAGCTACAGGGTAAAATTCAGCAATTGGGACTTCAGGCACACTAAAATCAGTTGAAGCCACATTAAGCAAAGTGCTTGTTTAATGATTAAACAAATTCAATGAGGTGCAGAATTTCACTGCAAAGATCAAATTGGTTCACCTCTGCCGAACCACATAAGGCAGAAATATTTAGCCAGTCATCACCCAGGGAGGGGGTGTTTTAATTGACAATGATATAAGACAGAACGAGACAATGATATGATACAAATTCAAAAAGACAGTGATAGTGAAGGTGATAGTGAGAGAGTGTGACAGTGATGATAATAATGTTCCTTGCCATGCTTTGGCAATACAAATGCTAATTCTGTCATGCCAATAAAGCACTTTGAATTTGAGAATGAATGTGACGGTAAGACAATAAGGCATGAAATAGTGAACATAACAGATGAAGAATATGTGACAGTGATACAATAAAGAATGTGACCGTAATAGTGAATGTAACATTGGGAGAGTGTGCGACAGTGATAATGAATATATGGTAAATGGTTGGCATTTATATAGTGCCTTTATCCAAAGCGCTGTACAATTGATGCTTCTCATTCACCCATTCATACACACACTCACACACTGACGGCGATTGGCTGCCATGCAAGGACCGACCAGCCCGACCAGCTCGTCAGGAGCATTTGGGGGTTAGGTGTCTTGCTCAGGGACACTTCGACACAGCCCAGGCGGGGGATCGAACTGGCAACCCTCTGACTACCAGACGACTGCTCTTACTGCCTGAGCCATGTCGCCCCCATGACAATGACATGGGATATGACAATGATATGATAGAAAATTACAGTGCTAATGAATATGACAGTGATATGATAAAGAATGTGATAATGAATAACAGTGGGAGAGTATGCGACATTGATAACGACTATGACAATGATCTGGTAAAGATTATGATAGTGACACTGAATATAATAACAGCAGTACAATGTGCAGAAGTGATAATGAAACTGACAGTGACGTTATAAGATTGCGGCTCTGATAATGAACGTAATAACCAAAGTAAAGCATCAAACCACGACACAGATAGAGTCGGTGTGCACGGAGGAGAATGTGAGTGAGTGTCGCGTGGCTAAGCGTAGACCGAACACACAAAAGCGAACTGTCCCAGCCGGGGTACCCACGTTTTGGTGTCCCTGGGCGAGCTCCTTGGCCGCGGCGGTCAGGGCGGCCTTGGCTCGGCCGGTGATGCCGTCCGTTGTCACGGTGACCACCTTGCGCTGCTTGGCCGGGAGCTGGGAGAGGACCTCGCTCTTCAGGCGCCGCAGCATGAGGGACTCCTCCAAAAGGAGCCTGAGCTCAGTGAGGTTAGAGGAGCCGGAGTAATCCCATCCCCACGGCAACTGCAGGGAGAGAGACCGGGGGGGTCAGAGTAATGCAGCTATGGAGGGAGTCAGGGTAATGCAGCTATGGAGGGGGTCAGAGTAATGCAGCTATGGAGGGAGAGAGACCGAGGGAGTCAGAGTAATGCAGCTATGGAGGGAGTCAGAGTAATGCAGCTATGGAGGGAGTCAGAGTAATGCAGCTATGGAGGGAGTCAGAGTAATGCAGCTATGGAGGGAGTCAGAGTAATGCAGCTATGGAGGGAGTCAGGGTAATGCAGCTATGGAGGGAGTCAGGGTAATGCAGCTATGGAGGGGGTCAGAGTAATGCAGCTATGGAGGGAGAGAGACCGAGGGAGTCAGAGTAATGCAGCTATGGAGGGAGTCAGAGTAATGCAGCTATGGAGGGAGTCAGGGTAATGCAGCTATGGAGGGGATCAGAGTAATGCAGCTATGGAGGGAGAGAGACCGAGGGAGTCAGAGTAATGCAGCTATGGAGGGGATCAGAGTAATGCAGCTATGGAGGGAGAGAGACCGAGGGAGTCAGAGTAATGCAGCTATGGAGGGAGTCAAGGTAATGCAGCTATGGAGGGGGTCAGAGTAATGCAGCTATGGAGGGAGAGAGACCGAGGGAGTCAGAGTAATGCAGCTATGGAGGGAGTCAGAGTAATGCAGATATGGAGGGAGTCAGGGTAATGCAGCTATGGAGGAAGTCAGGGTAATGCAGCTATGGAGGGGGTCAGAGTAATGCAGCTACGGAGGGAGAGAGACCGAGGGAGTCAGAGTAATGCAGCTATGGAGGGAGTCAGAGTAATGCAGCTATGGAGGGAGTCAGAGTAATGCAGCTATGGAGGGAGTCAGGGTAATGCAGCTATGGAGGGGGTCAGAGTAATGCAGCTATGGAGGGAGAGAGACCGAGGGAGTCAGAGTAATGCAGCTATGGAGGGAGTC
The DNA here is from genome assembly GCF_963514075.1 of Conger conger. Lineage (NCBI taxonomy): Eukaryota > Metazoa > Chordata > Actinopteri > Anguilliformes > Congridae > Conger > Conger conger. The sequence continues at coordinate 37,894,803 of NC_083762.1, read as the reverse complement.
AGAGTAATGCAGCTATGGAGGGAGTCAGGGTAATGCAGCTATGGAGGGGATCAGAGTAATGCAGCTATGGAGGGAGAGAGACCGAGGGAGTCAGAGTAATGCAGCTATGGAGGGGATCAGAGTAATTCAGCTATGGAGGGAGAGAGACCGAGGGAGTCAGAGTAATGCAGCCATGGAGGGAGTCGGAGTAATGCAGCTATGGAGGGAGAGAGACCGAGGGAGTCAGAGTACAGCAGCTATGGAGGGAGTCAGAGTAATGGAGCTATGGAGGGAGTCAGGGTACAGCAGCTATGGAGAGAGTCAGAGTACAGCAGCTATGGAGGGAGAGAGAACAGAGAGGAGTCAGACACACACACACACACACACACACACACACACAAAACAAAGACACAGAGAGATCAGTGATGGAGGTGCCAGCATATGGGTGGATACAGGCAGAAGAGGGGAGATCAGAGAGCCTTCTAAAAAAATCTACACTTTCACAACCAACTCACAGTCCGCCCTGATGCTTAGGAAATCACAGGTCTCATTGGCAACTAGAATCTACAGGTACAGATCTACACATACAGAAGGGCTGACATATCCTACACCTGCTTTTAAAAAATCCTTTATTTAACCATAGGAGTTCCATTGAGTGCTTCACTTTTTCGACGACCCCCTGGGAGAAATGCCAGAGAGAACAGCTGCAAGTTGGAAGATGAGAGAGAGAACAGGGGTAAAGCTCAAGGGCCTTCTTTTTTTTTTAGTTTAGGGACCTGACTTCCTCTCTCCAGAAAGTCAGAATCCCAATGCGCCCACCGGCAATTCAACAGTTGCCAGGCAAGCAAGCTACCGGTAGGCTACCCTGCCGCCCAAAACAAATGCTTTATAGGTAGAACAAGTCATAAAAGTCAGTCCTGGGGAGAAAACAGCACGATTATTGCATCTGAAAGTAATGCCCGTCAGAGGTGTATCATAAGCCTTGTAAGAGACTGCTAATTAAGGAATGACTGCAGAGCTGTACTAGACGCAGCTTTCACTGCTGTTGTTGCTAATTGGCAATCTGAACCACCTAGCTCCCCACCCAGGGGCAGCGCTCTGTCTTCCCAAATCTGAGACGTGCTTACTTAAGAGATTTATTTCACTCCTGCTGTTATGCAGCCAGACTTTCTGCAGGTGATTCTCCAGGAGGTCTCCAAAATCAGATGTCCACATCCTGATACATTTTTCTGTTTAACCATGAAGTCCCTCGAATAAGAAAAAAAAAAAATTCACGCGAGACTTGGCCAAGACCAGAAGCCACAAAGTGAAAATATAATACGAAAGTAATTGCGCTATTCACAGAGGCTTAGTTAAAACAAAGAGTCCTCACAAAAGAGTTAGGCTCTTGGGTAATGAACTAATTCAATGGAATAATCATGTCTAATTTAAAAGAGCTTTGGATGTTATTTCAAGTCCATGGTGGTAAGAAAGACAATGGTGCTTTCCCAAGTTCACAGATTACTGTCGGAGCTCTGACAAGAGCATCAGTTGGAAGGCCGGTCATTAAAGAAGGCTACTTAAATATAATAGCAGTCTACCTAAAATGAATTCATATGTAAAAATGTGCCAATGGTGCCTGGCTGGATAGCCCACCCTCACCCCATAGGCTGAGTCTTTTTTTATTTCATCCAAAGAAAAACAAAGCTTGTTCCTAAAAGAAAAAAAAAAAAGAAAAAAAAAAAAGCCAGGTTTTACTTTCAACTTCTTGACAACATTTTCAATCATTTCAGTTCAGGATCAGGACGGTCTCGTAAACCGAAATAACCATCTTCTCCCTCCTCTAGGTCTCTTCTCCCAGCAAACATCCGGCTGTCAAATTCTGTCACAGTAACAGGGAATCAAGTTCCCGCTCACTCAACTGAATTCATGCATCGCTGATGGTACGGCGCCCAACCCAGACTGTAAAAATTCTGATGTTAAAACTGCATGCTTCATGAGTAGCTGAAGGTAGCCCGCTGAAAAATGCTTTGTAGTTTACCTCACAATTTTCTTTCTCAGCTGGAAAATGAAACAATTTTTTTTTTTAATCAATAAGAAAAAATACACCAGATGAAGTTCTCAACTGAACTGCCAAGTGAACAAATAGCCACACAGGCCCGAAAGAGTGGTGAATCCAAGCAACTGTATTTATGTTTCAGGTTCCTCAAAGAGCAAGACCTAACGCCTTTATAAAGCCTATAAACCAGAACACCAGGTATGCAGGTTGTTTTTGCATCTGACATTCATATGGAAGCTAAAAATGTATATTGAGGTATCTAAGCCACTAATACCAAATATTGTGTCGTACATTGGTTATATATTAAACATCCCAAGATTATCTTATATTGTATATTATATATGGGACGAAATGAGGAAATATGAGGCTAGATATGCTAAGTGTTTAACTGTAAGGAAAGACAGCTCATTGTTCAAACAGCTGTGAACAATGAGTTTATGGCCCCTCCCTTAACATTGGATCAAATTGTAGATCAAATCCCCCAAATCACCTATGAAAACCACATGGACTCTCCAATGGTAATGTTAGGAGTCTACACAACTACTGAAACAATCATGTGTAGACTGTGCTGCACAAGTCAACAGATCCTGACTGGACAAACAGAGGAGGCTTAAAGGAAATCAGGTGTTCAGCTGCTAGCCTACGAAACCTGAGCTTCACCTCTCCCACACAAAGGAGCAAACGACACGGGAGGGCGTGGGCTTGTCACTTGCCTGCTTGGCGGCACAGTAGCGAGACCCAAACTCGTGGAAGCGGGGGAAAAAGGCGGGCTTGACGGCCAGGATCTGAGTGTAGAGCTCTGAGGGTCGTGACATGGCGGGGGTGCCGGTGAGCAGGATCACTCTCTTAGCAGCCTGAGAGGGCACGGGGACCAGAGAACCCGAATCAGAGGAGCACTCAACACAACATTACAGAACACATGTAACAAAAGTCTTAGGCACCCAACATTTAAATTTAACATTTTAATTAAAACTTTACATAAATTTGGTCTTTGTTTTCTGCATTAGCGTGTCTGTCGAAGAGCAAATTTGAGATTTCCAAACATTCATTTTACAAAAAAATGTAACGTAATAGAGAAATTTCTGCATTTAAATAAAATAACATTATGTAATGGACCACTTTTCAGATAAAATGAATGAATGTCTGTAATTTCCTGGAGAGCCAGAAGCAAGTGAAACAGTCAAGGTCTGCAGAAGAACTGTGTCAAGTTCTGCAATATGTTTGGAACAAGCTACCGGTCGATTTTCTTTTAAAACCGCAGCACAGTGTTCCCAAAAGAATTGATTTAGCTGCACGCTTTAAGCCATTACATTTACTAAAGCAGGGGTTCCCAAACTGGGGGTCGGGACCCCATGTTGGGTCGCTCAATTTCAGGATGGGGTCATCTGATAATTTTGAAAAAGATGAAATGTCATTTTTGTCTCTTTAAAATATGTGAATGTAGGTAACTACATGTTTAACATTACAACAACCCAACTATAAAAAAGCAATGAGTGGTATTTCCAGTATAGTCATGGCTAAAGGGTGTGTGAGTAGGGTGTTGGGGTCTGCAACACCTCTGGAGACCATGTTATAGTTTGTGATGACATTTACTAGACGTGTGCAGTTTTACATGTGCACATTACATCACAGTAAAGTGGCTATTCTCTCCCTGTGCCACAGCATTCATCTGTAATGGCTGTAATTGTGGGTATTCTGACAGAGAGGGTGCAAAATATGAATGAATTAATGAAATCATAACCCAGTGAAAACGAATGCGATTAAACTAAATGACAATTACTGGAGTCTGTTTCCTGTCAACAAACTAGATGAGTCACCCTGTAATAACAGCGGAAGCAGTCAGAGCAGTACGTTATCACTGGTTGCACCAACTCCTGGAGTTTGAATTTACACACTGCTGCATTCAAAAGGGCTGCACCCAGTAACAAAAACACAAAACGTTAACTACAAAACATGCACAAACAAATGAGGTGAAGCTAGTGACAGACTCCTATTCAGAAGCAAATATCTAAACATACATTTCCAGATCATTAATCTGAGTAGTTGAAATAATCAGAAAATGTGAAATTTGTTTTTAGATACCAGCTCCCCGAAGCCTCAAAAGTTAGTAGAAGCCTGCATATCTAAATTGTCAAATGTAGCGGTCTTCATTAACATAATTACTTGCTGCACTGGAAATACCCCAAAACTGTGCACAAGATGGCCGTTGTGCACCTTCAGATAGCTTTCAGACGGCTTTCAGTAAATCTGCCCGGCGACAGGCAGGCCTCCCACAATGCCTAGGGTTCGGGGAACAGAGGGGTTGGCGGTACCTTAAGCAACGGCAGAGCGGCCTTGCAGCGAGCCGTCTTAATGTTCTTCAGGAAGTGGGATTCGTCCTGAAGTCAGAAAGCAGAAGAAATTGAATTAAGAGAAGCCCTTAATCTCTGACATTGACATGAGCAAACCCAGCGGCTCAGACAAGCACGCCGTGGCATTTATGAGGTTTGGACTCACAGCCCCTCGGGTGTCCTGCAGCTGCAACATAAGCCGTTTGACACAACGTCATGCTGGCATTTACGGACATCCTCTCATTCAGTAAAACAGAACCATATGAACACGCAAAAGTAAATCCTTTTTCTATTAAACTGTAGGGGTGCAATGGCATCGATCCGGATAATATCGGTTCAAAGGGCAACAAATTGATCCAATCGACAGAACATGTCAAGTTCGATCCATATTGTAATAAATCACAGTTAAATATTTATTTAATGTCCACAATCTTATGGCAGCTTGCTCTCTGGAAAACCACCAACATCACTGTTTATGTTTCAACTTAACCTCATCATCATTCGCCTTAGTGCCATTTTTACTTCTGTTAAACATGACGGCAATAGGTTTTTGCACTTTCAAACTCATTTGGGTTGTATGCGTTTCCTGTTTCTTACTCTATCAGACCATTTAGATAGTATTGTAGAAAAATTGGTGATATTGCCAAATATCAAACCATTTCCTCAAGAAACAAAAATGTTATCCAACTGTGGCGAAGCCTGAGGTTAACTCCCCTATTAAACTGCCAGTACAACCTCACAACATAAAAATAGACTGCCTGACAAGGTAATTTTTTCATCCTTACCCAACCTGGAAAATATTTTTCTATTCTCCGACGCGTGCTAACAGTGGACACACATGGAGTGAGTGCTCACCATGATGAGCATGTTGAAAGGGTTTGTGGGTTGCTGCTTCTCCATTTTGCTCAGCAGGTCATAGCTGACGATGTTGACCTGGCCTGACCGCAGGTTGTCTTTTCCCTTCACAACCACGTTGATGTTCTCCGGACTCAGAGAGGGCAGCCATCGCTGAAACGCCTGTGTGGGGAGAACCGCGCATCTGGGACAAGACTCACACTCACACACCCCCTGGCTATAAGAAGGGAATGATAACCCAGCAGCCCAGACACACACAAACTCACAGACCTCCCTGGCTATAAGGATACCCTAACAGCACAGACACACACAAACTCACAGACCTCCCTGGCTATAAGAAGGATACCCTAGCAGCACAGACACACACAAACTCACAGACCTCCCTGGCTATAAGGATACCCTAACAGCACAGACACACACAAACTCACAGACCTCCCTGGCTATAAGGATACCCTAGCAGCACAGACACACACAAATTCACAGACCCCCCCTGGCTATAAGAAGGATACCCTAGCAGCACAGACACACACACTTACAGACCTCCCTGGCTATAAGAAGGTTTCCCTAGCAACACAGACACACACAAACTCACAGACATACCTGGCTATAAGAAGGGTATCCAAGCAGCACAGACGCACACACACACACAAACTCATAGACCTCCCTGGGTATAAAAAGTACAGGCTTATACCCACAGATCTCAGCAGCTAAAAGTTGGGAACCCCTGTAGCAGACACACAAGCTCACCTCCTCCCCACCTAAAATAAGAAACTCAGGGACCATCCGCAAATTTACACCGTGCACAAAATAATGTGCACCACATTCATCAAAGAGATGAATGCAAAACTTTCATTTGTTGGAAGGTACAGAACCGTGAAGGGCATGAATAATTTCTTGGGATTGCAGAAACTGCAACACAATTTTTTGGAAATGACTTTCTGAAAGGATTGAAATGATTTTGTGCATTAGCTGGAAGTGAAGTGACACATGACAAGTGACGCAAGTGAAGCAAGTGACTGAAAAGTAAAAAGCCTAATAGTAAGTGCTCAAAAATAGACAGTTGGTGCAAAAGTTATTTAGAAAAATTTTATCTGCAATTTCCCTTTTGCATCTTACAAAGTAGAGATATTTTGATAACTGTGCACGTTTTGTCTATATTGGAACTTAATGTTACTCTACTTAATGAAATGCAAAATTGAATTTCTTTTTGGCAAATGAAGGTTTGGAAATGTCAAATGGGCACTTTTCTAGTGACACACTAATTCAGAAAAGATAAATATAACATATCTAAGGCCAAATCTATATTAAGAAATCTAGGGTGCCTAAGAATCTTCATGGTACTGTATGTGAAAACAACCTCATGTACACTTCAACAGATCTGGGCCAGCACCTGTATCCTTATTTTTGCACAAATGCACACTGCTCTCACAACCGCAGAAGTCAATGTTCAGTGCGTTAAAGCACTTTCCCTACCGGGTAATGGTCCCTTCAGTGCCTTATGGTTCATTCAGACACAGTGACTGTAACACAGTCTTTGACCTGAAAAGAGAGATGATTGACACTTTTGCCCATATCTAATTTCATGTATCCAATGGATGGATACGGTTGACTGGGTACAGTGAGTGGAAGTTTACTGTAAAGTTCTGGCTCATAAACTGGGCAAATATCTTCCTTAGTGACTGTTAGCCGTTTTATGAGATCTTCTAGGTAGATTCAGTTACACCAGACGACATAACATATGTGGAGACGGGTGGCCCATGCAGACTGCTCACTCTGCACCAAGGGTACAAATAAATTTAATCATTTCATATATTTGATTTCAGTGTGTTAGTCAAGAAATATTCTACGGCAAAAAAGCAGTCATTTTAAGAACATTGATCTCTTGTGTGGGCTCTTCAGGTTGCCAGGCAGACACTGCCATTTTTAATAGAACAGGGCTCTCTGGAGACAAGGGACAAGGGGCATACAATTTCATACTGTTGTGTTCTTTTGTGAAAATAAATTACCTGCAGGAGTGCCCTAGGGCCACAGGGAGATAGAGTGCTTTACAAAAAAACACACCTAAGTAACACAGACCACCAAATTTCTCTGTCAACTCCCCGCGAGGAAAAACCATTTCCCCCGACTGAGAACTGAAATTGGTTGGAGCATTAAGGTTGCCATGCCGCCCGTACAATTACAGAGAACAGACCAAACGGCCCAGTTCAGTCAAATAAAAGTGAATAATAATCACGTCCCAAGCACCAAGTTCAAGTGGTGCTTCCTGGTGTTGCCCCCGACATCACTATTCCCTCACAGAATAAACTAGTCTATTTGACATTAGTCTAAGAGACAAATAAAATGGCTACTAGTGAAAGTTGAGAATACCTCAGCCCAAGTGAAGCGAACCGAGGAGGGCGTCACCACCAGTAAGGGCCAGTCCTTCCTGTAGAACGCAGCGATGCAGATGGCCTGTATAGTCTTCCCAAGGCCCATGTCATCAGCCAGGAGGAGCCGGCCATCCCTGGACACCGCAAAGCTGCAGAGACAAACGTGTGCATGGAGGTATGCACACACTCGCAGGAATACACAACGAACGTGTGCATGGAGGTATACACACACACAGGAATACACAACAAACGTGTGTTGGAATACATGCATGGAAGTACACACACTCACAGGAATACACATCAAACGTGTGCAGGAATACATGCGTGAAAGTACACACTCACAGGAAATACACAACAAACACACACCCGTACCTCATACAGAATGCATGCACACCACACAACCACAAACTCACGCAGGCACACACAGAGCCAGACAACAGCCACAGCCCCAGGCCCAGGCCCAGACACACACTGAAATAACACAGCTCCAGCACTGTAAATTCTTAGATAGAGCCGCACTGATAGGAATACAAAAGCTTTATAGAGAGAGTAAACAAACCAGTTCATCATTGCAAAGGAACAAATTCACTTTTGGAGCCCCAAAGGCATAATCTATTTGCTGCTGATGGGTTTAGAGGTACCTGGATGAAATAAAATGCATAATGAGCAGAAGGCAGTGAGAGTTATGAACCTTGAGTGAATGGACTGGATTTAGCGGTACCTCGGTTTGCTTAATTTACTTTGCACTAAGTAGCTTGCCTACAATTACTTTACAAGGCCTATCAGTGCAACTAAATAGCTACAAGTAATGGTATCCCTTTAATGAAAACAAAACTCTTTATAACAAATTCTACCTTGTTAGTACTCTGTTACTTAAAATTAGCAATCAACTAAATGTAGTGTAACAAATAATGTTAGCCACTTGGCTACTCAAGACTTTAGTATGCATGGCAGCATGCTAACAAGTGTAGCATTAGACAAAGTACATTTATCCAGGCTGAGTTATAATAGCAATTCTCTGAAATTGAATCTACTGCTACACTGTTATGCAGCATAATTCGAAATATTATGGCCCAATAAAATTGTTGGTAACACTTTACAATAAGGTTACTGGAAAGTTAATCTGTGCATCTTCTTTTATGCATTAGTACATTATTAATTAATGTTAACAACTACATTAATTTGTGCCAATTCATATTGGAATGTAAAAAACTGCGTCTTTCTTAATGGCTAATTCTAGGTTTATCCAATGGTTTGCTAATGCATAAATATCCATGGAACTAATACATTAGCAATTAGTTAACAAATACATTAACTAATGAGAAGTTAATTTCATGCTTACTTAATGTATTCGTACATCAATGAATCCATTTTCACTACGACATTAATTCATGCCAATTCTTATTCCCTTCTTGAAAAGTGTGACCAAATTCTTTCCGGAACACTCCGCATACAGATGAGTGCATGCCATGGCTCCTCAGCCGCACAGCAGTGATGATGGGGCAGAGGGGGGAACCTACTTGACTCCGTGTCTCTGGAAGGGCATGAGGCTGCGTGTGAGGACCGGGTCCACGTCGGACAGGTCAGCCTCGGGGATCTCTGAAAGGCTAGCCTGGCTCTGCTCAAACTGGGAGGGGAACGCCTGGATCACGGCGCGAGGGAGCGGTTCCACCTCCACTTGCGGGATCCCGGTCAGAATATCCACTGGAGGAGAGACGCAACCATGACCGTGCGCAGTCAACCACAACCACAAACACACAGGCCGAACTCACAGGATTTCAAGAGATTATGGAAAGACGTTCGAGACAGAAGCTTCAGACATGGTAGGCTTCACGCCACAGTGCACATGGGCCACATGTGGTAGCCCAAAATCCAACAAAGTTTCTTTATATTAGGGTTGCCATTTTTTGGTTCACCACTTGTATACTGTATATGCAGACACAACATACTTTCATGCAGATTCACGTGCACACACTAATTCAGTGTAGTCCGTAATTATTTGAACAGTGAAACATTTTTGTTATACTGTACTCCACCTCATTGAATTTGAAATAAAACAAGAACAAGAAAGATAAAGTGGTTAAGGTGGGTTTTATATCCGTATCAGGTGAACAGTGTAAAAATTGTGGCCACTTTTATACACAGTCCCATCCAGTGTAGTGAACGACAGAAGAATCCTTTGAATGTGAAGAGAAATCCCTTTGTAACTTTTCAACAGATCAAGAACTCTCTCCAGGACGTAGGCGTAGATGTGTCAAAGACGATCATCAACACAAGACTACACCAGCATAACCTCAGAGGGTTCATCACAAGATGCAAACCCCTGGAAAGTCTCAAGGATAGAATGGCCAGGACATTTTGCAAAAAAGTGCAGAGAGTTCTGGAACAAAGTGTTATGACAGATGACAGATGAATCATCAACCTGAACCAGAGGGATGGAAAGAAGAAAGGAGGAGTGAGGAGAAAAGAAATTCCTTGATGGCTCATGATCCACTGGAGCTGGCTCACTTGTGTTCATTGATGATGTCACTATTGATGGCAGTAGCCAGATGACTGAGGACGTATACAGAAACATCTTGTCTGCTCAGATTTAAGCAAATGCATCAAAACTGATTGGATGATGCTTCACCATCCAGCAGGACAATGATCCACAACATACAGCCAAAGCAACTAATGAGTTTATTCGGGCTAAAATGCGGAATGTTTTGACTGGCCAAGTCAGTCACCTGACCTCAATCCAACTGAGCATATATTTCGCTAGCTGGAGATCAGACTGAAGGCAAATAGCCCCCAGAACAAGCAGGAGGGCTGCAGTACAAGCCTGGCAGAGCATCACCAGGGAAGGTACCCAGCAGTTGAGGCAGTCATAATATTAAAAATGATGTATATTGAGTAAATTTGTCCAATTAAATTTGGTCCGCTAAAATGGGGGGTGGAGGGGACCGTGAATAAAAAGGGCAGCAATTCCAACACGTTTCACTCAACATGGATGTAACAACCAAATTACAGCTGCAAGTCTGCACTTTAACCACATAGTGATTGTTTTATTTCAACAGTTTGCTTACTGGAGTACCGATCGAAAACAAAAAATGTGTCACTGTCCAAACACTTACGGACTGCACTGTACACAAGCAACCACGGAAACACTCATACCTACAAATCCACAAACTTGCATGCATGTGCGTATACATACACACACACACACACGCACCTGCACATACAAGCATATATACAGACACGGCTATACTCACTTAACTTCTTGTAATCTTCCAACAGAAAGTTCCATTTTCTGGTCTTCATGTCTAATGTAAAAGAGAGTAAGATGTGAATGTCGCAAAATAATTTTCTCTCTGTAAACTGTTTTTTTTTTTTTTTTATGTACTCCAAATAAAGAGGACAGTGATTTATTATTCAATAAACCGCAGGAAGATTAGATGATGAGATTGCAAGAAGATTACCAGGTTGGGAACCTGGCAAGAACACAAGAGAAACCACCTACTCTTTGTGACAATTGTCAGGGGATCTTTAATGACCCCAGTCAGAACCAGGGTTTAACATCTGAAATATGTTATCTCCTATCCATCCATGCAGTGGAGTTTCAGTTTTATTCTTGGTCCAGAAAACAATCCACCAACCTTAAATTAACAGGCAGTATGGCTGCTAGCATTAGGGAAGAGCTTATTAAACCGTCACACTCTCTTAATCTCTTATCTCAGTAAAGAATGAAGAATCCATCAAATTAACGGCAAAATAGCTTCAAATCACCAGCACCCAAAATCCATTCAATTTCCTCAGTCTGCCTTCCAGAATACAAATGAAAAAAAAGCACGCCTTTCTGAGATCTTAAACGAGCACTCCCCCGAGGCCCTTATCAAGTTCCAACCAGACAAGCGTTTTGGAGCGAAAACCCAGATGCTGTCTCACCATAATTTTTGGAGGGCATCTTTTTGAAGGCGGCGATGACGTCCACGTGGTATCCCACGTCCACCTCAAAGCGGGAGCGCGACGTCAGGGAGCAGCCGCCCTGCACGACCGCGCCCGGTTTCTGCCAGCCCTGGCACAGCCGCATCAGGGCAGCCAGCGCCGCGCAGTCCCGGCTGCCCCGGCTGGCGGCCGAAACGTCCAGGCCCTCCATCCCCTCCAGGGGCTGCAGGGAGACCGACGCGATGCCTCCCGCCTCTTCCACTGACGGACAGAGAACACCGGGTAAACCGCGTTCGCAGCAAACCGATACCAATGAACGATTTTAAATGAACATTCCATTTAATAACAATGGTATTAAACCTTATTTATATAGCACTTTTCAAAAGCAAAGTTACAAACTGTGTTACGCAAAATTCAATAAAATCGTACAGGACAGGAATAGGACAAATATTAAACAGTGAACAGAATTAGTCAAAAACATAGTAATAGAATACAACAAATGCATAAATAAATATAATGAAATTTATATAAAATAAAATAATTAAACAATAAATAAAAGATAATAAAATACTAAACTTAAGAAATTAGTTTGCCATTAATGTCTTTTTACTGAGCAAATTAGGACACGACTTAGGTCTAGCAATACTAGCTAGCATTCAAGACGTGTGTTCAAGACGGCAAACATCAGCCAACGTTAGCGAACGTTCCCCGTCTTGAACGCATGTCACCTGAACCCATCCCTGACACCAGCCGTGCGCATTGAACCCCATCCATAAACCACGGCAGCGGATTGAACTCAAATAATATTGCACAACACAGCCCATACTGTCAGTGACCTAAAGAAGGTCTCAAGACAGAAACTTGAACTGGTTTCCATAAATGATGAGTACTTTATCTCATAACTACCATTCAGCACCAAACAGATCAATTATTATTTGGCCAACCAATCAACTTGCCAGCCGATTTATAAGCCCGTACCCTGTCCAGCAGTTTTATTTCCGTCATAAATTCCTAAAATGTGCGTTACAATGTGTTATAAACATATATAAATATGAATGATAATAATACGATCAGCCGTATTATTAGTACCATACAGAAAGTTGAAACATACTTAACTGACGGTAGTCTTCCAGGCTGAAGTTCCACATTTTTGTTGCGGGGTCTGTTGAAGAACAGGAAGGACACTACAGAATTTGGGAATGCTTCCACTTGGGAATTCAACAGTACAATTATAAGCTTGATACATCTTCTCATTTATCTGGTTTTCTGAGACAAAACACTGCACATTCATTAAAAAAATCACAAGTAGCCCAAACAAAGTCAGAGTGAACGCAGAATGTTGAAACCACAGAAAATGAGCCCTGGGGTTTAACCGATCTGGGAGCTTTCAGATCAATTATGTAACAAACCTAGGAAGAACAGTACAGCTGCTGAAGAATACATACAAAGCAGTGGCAGAAACGTGGCAAGCCAAGCCTAGAAAAATGTATTAAAAAAAAAATTCTAAATGATCCCGTTTTGTTCCTTTTACATCAATTCAATAATGTGGTAACAGTAACTTCGGTCATTTTTGCTTTTACTTTGAAATACTTTGCAAAATAAAATCAATATTCAAACATCTTAAAATCCCCACTAAGGTTTGAGTCAACTCAATTTCCATAATTGTGACAGATATTGTAGTGCAAATGCATTATTGAGTCTACTGGACAGAGTATGGATCGAACATGAAAGAGACAAAAGCTCTCATCGCCAAGTGCCAAAGCATAATAAACTGGTGAGGAAAAATGAGGGCAGTTGTGAAACATCTGATCAATACAACCTCCTTGTTGGTGAGGCCCCCCCAGCCTCCTTAGTAGTACAGTAACCAAATTTCCACCGCTGATAAAAACACACACCTGTTGAATCAAACCCTCTCCCACTGCATACCTTATGACGACAAAAATACTATGTATGTAGAACCAACACAAAAAGGCAGTGAACCTGTCTACACCATAGCTTACCATAGTTCCTGGACGGAATGTTCTTGAACACTGCAATGAGCTCTGTGTGGTAGCCCACCTCCACTCTGAAGCGTTCAGGAGAGTGAGACACACACTTTCCTCTCACAGAGATAGCAGGCTTCTTTACAGGCACAGTACTGGTGGAGGTAACAGTGGAGGATGGCATTTTCTGTGGGACCCGGTCAGATTTAGATCCATGTCCATAGAAAGTACTGGCACTGGCCGGGGGTGCACTTACTGGGGCCACGTCAGACTTTGGTTCTGGGGGTTTAAAACTGGAGAAGTTCACAGAAGAGTGGGAATTTATTCCTTTTGAAGTAAACTGTGCCACAGGTAGAGGGAGTGGATCTATAACTTTAATCTGAAGAAAAAAGGGGAAAGAGAATGTAGTAAAAATATATTTCTTCCCAGATAATGGTTAACAATGGGTAACAATATGTCTTTCTTTCCACATAATGCACAACAATTAGGGTTGCGGTGGTATTTACCTGTTTTGGAGCAGGGGCGGCCAGGGTGCGTCCTGGTTTTTGCCATGATCCAGGCGACAGTTGACCGACCGTCCGATCTGGGCCCTGGCGAACGTGCTTAACAAGGTACGTAGCCGCCTCCGTAGAGGGTCCTGGTCGCGGCGCATCAACAGCACGTGTTGAGGAAAAATGAGATTGTGCATGGGAGGTAATATTTTGAGGGGCGGTGGGATCATGATGGCATGACCCAGGTTCCCGTTGGGCGAGCCTCTCTGCCCTCCTCGCTAAAGCTCGCTGACGGTTTTCCTCAATCCGCCTCTGTTGTTCTGCGGTTAGAGAGCCTGACATCGCTGACGTTACAGTTCCAAAGCTATGTGAGAGTATAAGCAATTCACCGATGTGCAATCATGCTGATAAAAAGACATACACAAGGCAGCAACGTTGCAACCATTCTAAATGGTAAATGGTAACGTATAAATGTATTCGTTAACATTAGCTAGCAACTAAATAGTAAAAAATGTGTCTGGTCTAAATGCACTGAAAAATGTAAGATCTTCATCTGACTATATACTAACATTAGGTAGCTAGCCAGCTCGCACGTCGGACACCGATTGTTTACATATAGGCTAATCTTGCTAGCCTATGTGAAGTTAGCAAATCAATTCAATAGTGCCATCAATTCAATATATCAGGACAAAATAAAATAGTTTACTCTAACTCAAAACACTTTAGTTCTTGGCAGCATTACATTATATATGTTAAAATACTAGGTACAGAGCTGGCTACCGGTTAAACAAGTACATGCTATCCAGTTTCCGTGTCTAAAGAGGAAAGGGCGTGACATGGAAAGAAAACAGTCCGGTTCCATTTGATTGACACTACTGATTTCCAATCGTCGGCTTGCAATATAACTACGGTATTCGATTGAAACAAACTTTATTTGTAACCATGAATTTTGTTCAGATATTGACTAATTCACTTTTCAGAATCGCTATGAAGGCCTAAAATAACCATTATTATAATATTCTAATCTAACAGCGTTCAGTGTGTACTTTTAAATGAGCACTGATGATACGTTTCCTTTTATATAATAGCCTATTAGCTTTTTTATTTTCAGTGTGCAGAATTACCTTTTCCTATTTTAACTACGATTTGATTCTTGCTCCTCTGCTAGGCCTAAATATTAACATTCAGAATGTCGCGTGGACAAAATACTTAACAGTTAGGCTACTTAAAAACAAACAAATAAAGTACATCAATACAAAAATGCATAATACGTTCATACAATGCTCATAAATTTGTATCCTTCTACATAATCCATATGTCAGTGTGGAGGGAACTGTGATACATTTTATCACTGCTGAAAATTTAGAAAATAATGAGAACAAAACATGCCCTGTTGATTATTGAGAGAGCTTGCATTGCATGGCTTGCCTTGCATTCACTATGTACTGTAAGCTCAGTACAGTACATCTTTGTGTCTAAAGACTAAATATTTCCCCTATACGCCACCAGTTATATTTGTTTTATCAAACATATCATCTTAACTATTTGAAGACTAGGTTTTTGGAATGTTCTAGAACACAATTGCTTTCAATTATGAATAGCGATTGTGACATCAGCATTAGAATGTTCAGCTAAGCATATTCTGAACACATATTTCTGATTTCACACCTTAAAGGGTTAAGTATTATGAAAATAACTTAACCCAAACTTTCATAATACTTAAAGGGTTAAGTACTATGGGGGAAAAAAACATTTTCAGATGAAACCACAGGGATAATGAAGACGATAATGAGGATGAAATAGATCTGTGCCATCACCATGCCCAGAGAGAGAATTAACTTAAGGCAGATCAGATCAGAACAGGGAGTGAGGAGGGATGGTTGGCTTCATATTTGGTAAGTTTTATTTAGGCAGCAACATCACATAATGGTTAGGGAAAGGGTTTGTACCTCAAAGGTTATAGGTTCAGTTCTAAGCTGGAATGTTGTCATTGTACGGTTGGGAAGGGTACTCTATCTGAAGTGATTCAATTAATTGTCCAGCTGTATAAATGGACTGTATTTAAAGAATGTAGGCTGTGTACGCTTGCAGAAGGGTGTCTGCTAAAATGCCCAGGAAGGCTAGCATGGATAGACAGGGGTTAAGTGTTATGTTTCTATTGCATTTTCTTTTGAAGGCTGTCAACCTTATCAAAAGAACTGTGTGCCATTTACAAACAGGCTGTCACAGATTTTTTTTGTACCTTGAACATTTTCCACAGGGATCAAAAAAACCTAGTGAGCCAATGTGGGACAATTATTATCTTCATTAGTAATAGTCGAAGAAAACATATTTAAACAAATACCCCAGCAAACATATTTAAGAAAATACCGAGGATGACAGTGTGACTTAAGTCTTGTGTTGGGCAACTCTGCATTGGTGCTATGAAAAGGCAGTCCATTCAGGGATTTGAATTGGTTGGGCTAGGCCAGGGGTCGGCAACCCTGGTCCTGGAGAGCCGTAGGGTGTGCTGGCTTTCGTCTCCACCTTAAAATAAGAAACCGATTCAGACCCAAGAAACCAGGTGAGGTGAGTTAACTGTGTAATCAACGGCATTCATTGATCAATTAATGCCAAGTAACAACGAAAGCCAGCACACCCTGCGGCTCTCCAGGACCAGGGTTGCCGACCCCTGGGCTAGGCTGAACCCCATCCCTCAGGAATAGAGAAACGTCCTACAGCTTGGGGAAACCAAGTCCAGGATCATTACATTACATTACATTAATGGTATTTGCTCTTATCCTGAGAGACGTACCGTTGATTTGATTAAGCAGGAGACAATCCTCCCCTGGGTCAATACAGGGTTAAGGGCCTTGCTCAAGGGCTGTGCGGATCTTATTGTGGCTACACCAGGCATCGAACCACTGACCTTGCGCGTCCCAGTCATGTACCTTAACCACTATGCTACAGGCCGCCCTGGATCAGAACCGCTAATTGTATCGTGTGCCATCTTCACAAATGTATGAATCTGTACTTATGTACTTATGTTGTCTTATGCATTTCAACCAATGAGATTGAATTATTGTACAGCTATACACCGTTTTTGTACAGAGTGTTGTTCTGTCAACTGCATATTTTCAGGACTATAAACACAGGCAGAGGGTAAGTCATCATGTCAGTGAGCCTTTATGATTTGGGGATTTACAATGGTCTTGCAACAATGTTTTAACCCAAAACAAAAAACGTACCTATTTTACCTTTAACCAAACTGTACAGTTGGGTTAACAAGGATACTGCATGTACATTAGGGAAAACAAAAGAAAAATCTGATCTGTACTCTGATATGAAAGTTAAGTATGATGTATCAGCCGCTACTGTATCGATTATAGGGAGCAGAGGACAGTGGATGTGTGTGGGAATGTGTCTCCTCATCTGACAGGTCACATCATCAGCCTCAGTGATCTGAACGTTCACTTGCTCAAATAAGTTCAAATAAGCTTCGCAGGAATACGGGAGGACACCACATTCCAATATGTTTTATTGTGTGGAGATGACGTCCTGCAACCGCAACAGTTAAGAGGCAAAATTGTAACGTGAGAGAAAAACCATCTCCATAAACCTCTCCATGCTTTTCATTTGAATTATGATTTCCTCGGAAAATGCTGGCCATTTGACATCTGAATAATCTATTTTTAAATTATACGATGTTCAGGTTATTAATGTTATTTTATTCCTCATAAAATCGTTTGAATGTTATGAAAATATCATAACGGAGTCTGGAACATTCACCTTTCCGGAGAATTTCAGCTGTCATTCGGAATTAAAATGTGTAACTAAATGTAATATTATGATGGATGTCTCTGTACAGCCGAGGTCCTCCATAGCATGCTCGCCCCCTCTTGCATCACTCCTGGGCTGTGACGCGCCCATGCTTGGGAGCTGTCCCAGGAATAATGGTGCTGAAACTGAACTGCTGCACCAGCCAGCAACCACTAAACACACGAAACAGAGCCACAATCAACACGAGCTCTTCAGGGCCGTCAGAAATACCAACAGGACCACAACAGGATTGGAATTATGGATACACCAGTAGCATATTCTCCTTTAAACATCTGAATTTTGTTGTCACAAAGAGAATGTTGTTTTACATTTTCGTACGCCCTGGAAACCCATAATAACACGACGTTAACTGCAACGGAACTGGTTTGATGTTATAGTTTATTTTGCTCCCTAAAAACACATGAAACTGTTTTGAATATAAATAGAAACTGCGATGAGAAAATGAAGAAAATAACGTCGACTTGGATCGCCGAGTTCAAAGGAGGCAGTCACGGAGCGGAGAGCAATTGGGCATCTCATCACAGATAACTGGACATAGGGGCTGGATTGGCCAGCCGGTGAGCGATCATATCGTCGACAGGTTTAATTGAAAATCATACTTCGTTTGAAAAAAGAAAAAAAAAGACAGCTGTGTTCAATGTTTTACGCGTTCTTCTCTGTAACTGTTCTAATTACCAGAACTGCTGCGTCCTGAAAAGAGCCACTAGAAAACGACTATTACTAAAGCATCAAATCTTCTTACACCCTGGTTCGTGGAAAGGCAAGATGCAGAAATAGGAAATAAAAAGACAAAATCTGAAGGTTGCATTCGGAATCACGGATTAATGCACTTTTGGATTTGGAAATCACGGATTAATATGCGTACGTTCCAATGGCTACATGAAGACACGACATGTCTATGGGGACAGAGATTTTCAGAGTTGTGTTTTCCTAAACATCAATTTTTTAGTTTTCTTTCTGTTATTTAAATCGTATCTCTTTCAAAAACATTTACATTATGCATTTTCAAGATGGTCATGTGAAACACTTACCTGGAACATTTTTTTGCACTCTGCTATTTACTTTACGTTAGTAGGCTATAGTCTTAAAACGTCGATTTCAGTTAGGCAAACAAAGTAATTCATTTTGTCGAAATAATTGTGCATTAACGTATCTGTGCTGTTGAAAAGCACCCTTCGCTAAGAATAGTATATGGCAGGAATGCTTAGATGATGAGATCTATGTGTAACGAGGACACAGAGGTGTTTTTTCACCCCCATTGTTCTGGGAACCAACAACATTTTATTTAAACAGTTTCCCCAATCAAATGTAGAGTGCGTATAAACAGAAGACAAACTGCAGTTATTTAAGCACATCAAACAAAATCAAGTTGAAAAATTGCATGAAATGAAACCAAATAACTAGCTTTCACCAATTCTGTTCCCACAAAACAATATTTTCATTCAAATAGCAAGTTGCTGGGTGCTAAACACACGTTCAACCAATCTAGATGACTTAAATCCATGTAATGACATTGTAAACCAAAAGGTCACATGTTGTTGGCAGTTGGTGTCATTGTATGGTGCTGGGGATTGCTGACTCGCAGACAGATGCTGCGCCGCCAGGGCATGCTGAAAGGCCGGTGTCGCGTCTTGTTCAGTGACCTGAAGGCTCTCCTGCTCAGGCCGCCAGCACCGTCAGCACCGCCACCTACATTCATCCCCATGAACGGAGAAAATACAGAGAGCCATGCCAACGGAGCCGTGAGAACCGGCAGCTTCGCCGACAACAACAATACGCTCATAAGTGCCCCTCATTTAGCGGGCTCGACTGTACCACCAACAGGGGGAGCTGTGGGGCCGGACGAAGACAGAGCCGCAGAGGGGTGGCCTGTCACAGCAGCAGGGCAACCTGGGGCTCTAGATTGCAGCAGCTCTTCAGATGACTGTTCTAAAGAGAAATCTGAGGAGGGGTTCTCCCTCACTAGTTGCACGGACAGCGGTTTTCGAACCCCCTTGTGTAGAATCTGCTTCCAGGGACCAGAGCAGGTAAGTATCTTCACATGTGTATGCATATTGTATGTAAATAAGCGTATATGTTGTATGTATGTAAATGATATGGCCACAAGTGTGTATTTATTTGTTTGTAATATGTACACACATTTTGGTTTTGCATTACATTCACTCTACATAGTTTGATAGGCCCCGCAAATATAATTCTATCCAGATAAGCTGCATATAAATATGTAGAAAACTCGTCAAATGTCAGTGAAACTACCTGGATGGACAGATACTACTACAGTACATGTATTGTAAATCCAAACATACCTTATTTTTTGGGTGAACTGCTCCTTTAAACAATGGGACAACAATGGGATAACATTATTACTGATTAAGGTCCTTGATTCCACTTTAAATGTATATTATGCCCTTTATTCTCTTGTAACCTGATGTATTCAGTGAAACAAAAAAATAATTTGAATTCCAGACTGTTGGAGTCACATCACTCTCTAATGACATCACCGTATTATATTTAAATAATATCAATGGGAACATTTCTACAATGGGAACATTTCTACTTTGCAATATGACATGTTCAGCCAATAAACATCAGACAGTGACTCACTGTCAACATTGTGTAAACAACCAAACGAATACCATTGCAAAAAAACCCCTAAAAAACATTTTGTTCATGCAGGCTCAGACTTCAATAGTACTATAATTGCCTGTGAATAAGCATACCCTCAATACCCATTGGGTCAGCATGTGCCTAAAATCAGAATCAAGCAGGAAGTACTTTTTCAATTGCTATTTTGTCTGCTATGGTGTATATTGCAAGTTAATATTGGTGTGATCAGATTTACTTGTATTGCGGGTTTGGTCAGAATTGTCGCATGTTCTCATAACATACAGCCTAACTGCTTTGATTAGCCTAACCACAAGATTGTTTGCATGAACACTGTTCTGAATATTTTATCTCATAAAAAAATGATTTAAGCACTAGGGTATTTTAACCCAGGCTTCAATCCCACTGGCTCTGACCAGAATCTCACAGTCACATTAATGCCGTATACTATTCAACCTCTGGCAAGTTGTGTTTATAAACCAATTACAAATGGCAAAATTGAGTATTTCATCATTTTAGAGATAATTGTATCTTTTGTGTCTTTACATTTCTGGAATACTTAAGACAGATGGGCTTCTGGGCGATGCAAAGTATTATGTTCCCAACCGGTATGTCTGCAGAGAGATTGTACCAATCACTGAGACCTCTGCAGCCTGTAATTCCAGCAGAATAATAATAAGAAAAACTGCAAACACCAATGAGTATAACAAGAGAATCAGTCCATTGGTGATTTACGCATGCCACAAACAGGGCTGTCAAAGCCCGCTTCTCTTGTGGATACAGTTCACGTCCAAGCAATTACATGGTTGAGGAAAACAATAATGGCTGCCTTTCTGCCTCCCCAACACATTTTCTGTAATTTCTCAGGTGAACATCCACTCATATAAAGAACATCCATTCAGAAGGGATTCTGGGGAGTAGACTAGTGTTGATTGTCAGGCCACTCTCATCTGAGGTACATGTCATAATATGAATTATATTTGTGAACACATAGAAGTCATGTGTTCAAAAACTCACGCTGTAAATGCCACACATACCATTGCATCATCAAATTGTGTTTTGTCATACTTGGATTGCTGATATGACATAATACAGTAGCAGCTTCCTATACTGACCTGTTATGGGAGCCACATTCATGAGTGCATCGGTTTTCAAAACTCTAAATGCACAACTTGCAGCATTATGAGCTCTTTCTACTACTATAGCACAGATCCTGGATTGTCTGACATATAGATACATATATAAATAGATGTATAGTTTAGCTTCAGGAATAGGTCTAAATAGTAATGCTAAACGGACAGCATTTATATAGTGCTTCTATCCAAAACATTACATTTCATTAATGGCATTTGGCAGATGCTCTTATCCAGAGCGATGTACAGTTGATTAGACTAAGCAGGAGACAATCTTCCACTGGAGCAATGCAGGGTTAAGGACCTTGCTCAAGGGCCCAACGGCTGTGCGGATCTTATTGTGGCTACACAGGGGATTGAACCACCGACCTTGCGCGTCCCAGTCATGCGCCTTAACCACTACGCTACAGGCCACCTGCACGCTTTACAATTGATGCTTCTCATTCACCCGTTCACACACACACACTCACACACTAACGGCAACTGGCGGCAATGCAAGGCACCAGTCAGTTCGTTGGGAGCAGTTGGGGGTTAGGTGTCTTGCTCAGGGACACTTCAACATGCCCAGGGCGGGGGATTGAACTGGCATCCCTCCAACTGCCAGATGACCGTTCTTTCCTCCTGAGCCTATGTAAATGAAAGTGAAACGTGAAATGAAGTGAAATATGAGTTTCAGGAAGTGAGGTATGAATGCAGTTACCTGAGACATGACTGAGAGGAAGTGAGATATGAATGCGGTTACCTGAGACATGACTGAGAGGAAGTGAGATATGAATGCGGTTACCTGAGACATGACTGAGAGGAAGTGAGATATGAATGCAGTTACCTGAGACATGACTGAGAGGAAGTGAGATATGAATGCGGTTACCTGAGACATGACTGAGAGGAAGTGAGATATGAATGCGGTTACCTGAGACATGACTGAGAGGAAGTGAGGTGTGAACGCAGTAACCTGGGACATGACTGAGAGGAAGTGAGGTATGAATGCAGTTATCTGAGACATGACTGAGAGGAAGTGAGGTGTGAATGCACTTACCTGGGACATAATTGACAGGTGTGAACGCAGTTACTTGTGATAAGTTGGGTACCCAAAGGCTTTTTAGTAAGATTAATTTCAGCCCTCTTCTCCCAGGTTATCATGGGTATAACACCAGGTGAATCAAATGCCAAAGTTGCAGGTTGGCTTCCCAGTTGTCCCAGGCTATCCGTAGGGATAGACAGTACGGTAATTCGTGGAAAGGGTCTTTTTGTTGTTGTGTGAATAGAAACAAAGAATTGAGAATTGGGGAATAATATAAATATCAGATGCTGGCCTGAAATTTCAAACATTCTTCTCTTGGATACCCACTGAGAGCACTCTCAGAAATAAAGTGACAATGGAGGTAAATTTTAGTTGTTCAAGGATCAAATTCCACAGATGTACCCTGAAAGTACAGTAATGCTTTCTTTGTGTACAAATGAGCACATTTTCCAAGCAAATACAGTACGTATTAATTAATACCGCCCTAGTGACAAGAATTTGTACCTTTTTAGACACTTTTGTACCTTTACTTCTGAGAGTCTGTGAACATTTCCCAACAGAGGTGAACAGTTTCTGAAGGTAGTGTGTGGATAATGTCTGAGGCTGAGAAATGACTAATATGCCACGCTGCTGTAAGGGAACACATTTAACTTTGATTTATTTCCTGAAAAACACTCCACAGAAATCATCTTTATATAATATCGTCTCTCTGTGGCCGCTCAAGAGCACGCTGTACATGTTGTGCTGTACTCTTTGGCTTCCCTCATTCCCACTGTCATACAACACAGGTTTCACATTCCCCCCCCCCCCCCTCCTCCTTTTTAAATTATTTATTTGCTAAGTCAATGCCCTCTTTGCCATAATAATTGTAGATGTAGTCAATTTGAACAGGTGGATATTTCCTGAAGCAGCTTAAGTCAGACATGCTCATATAGCTGCAAGAGTAGTGTGTCACCTGGGATACCGTATGAACATGTAACCTGCTGGTGGGCCTTCTACAAGAGGCAGTGAAAAACTTAGCCTCAGCACTGCTGTACACATATACTAACAGAGCTTTATTGGGAACCTTTTTACTCTATTACGGCTACTTATTCATGCGCTTATCTAATCAGCCAATTGTGTGGCAGCAGTGCAATGCATACAGTCATGTAGATACGGGTCAGGAGCTTCAGTTAATGTTCACATGAACCATCAGAATGGGGGAAAATATGTCATCTAAGTGACTTTGACTGTGGAGTGATTGTTGATGGCAGACACGGTGGTTTGAGTATCTCATAAACTGTTGATCTTCTGGGATTTTAATGCACACCAGTTTCTAGAGTTTGCAAAGAATGATACAAAACAAAAAATCCAGCATGCAGCAGTTCTGCAGACAGAAACGTCTTGTTACTGAGAGACATCAGAGGAGAATGGCCAGACTGGTCAAAGCTGACAGGAAGGTGACAGTAACACAAATAACCAAACATTACAACAGTGGTATGCAGAAGAGCATCTCTGAACACACAACGCATCATAACTCTAAGTGGATAGACTACAGCAGTAGAAGTCTAAAAAATAAGTTTGATAAATACCTAATAAAGTGCTTGGTGAGTGTACAGTAACACTGTTGCCCATAAGCAACTATATTGTATAATGTTGTATGACTGTGGATCTTTTGTTTCTGTAACAGTAAAACAGAATTCTGGACTTATATTACGAAGTTAGACGACACGTTTGGAAGCAGTATGTCTCTCCCTTTTAAAAAATGTGCCAGCATAGTCGCTAGTTTTGCAGTGCTGATTAGGGCAGGGGTGGAGAACCATGGGAGGGCTAGTCTATATACTGTCCAGGTTTCATCCTTCATCACAGTTGTTACCCTGATTATCGAAATAACTGTGTAAACTAAAGGAACACAGGGACAGTCCTCGGCAGTTATCTGTGAGCTTACTGTAGGTTAGAGGTCAGATCACTTTAATGACTGGACTCACTCAATAATTCAAAGTAAAGCATATATGGCCCTCTTTCTCTACTATGATTCAGAAGCAAGATTGTATGCCAAGTTCAGAGAGGCACATGATCAAACTGGCTGCCTTTGCCACTCTCATATTGTACCAAGCAAACAAGAGAGCCAATTAAATTAATTCTTACCACTGGAGGAGTTGAGAACATGGCTTCTTTCTCCATTAAGGTTAATCAGGTGTAGAGAGCATTCTGTTTGAAACCCTGCTCTGTGCTGGAGCTCATTGTTGACAATCTCAGCAGGAGCGATGACTGCATCATACTCTATAGGAGAAGAGGGACCCAGTCCTATCACCTGTCACTCCTGTTTCTGAGAGCAATATTGTTTGCACCTTTGAGGGGAAATACAATCTTTGAGCACACACATAATCGGAAGGTGTGCATAAAACTATTATGCATTGGATGGCTGTTGAAATCAGACAAAGCCTTTCATTTTAAAAAGTCACTATGAAATGTTCCTATTCTGTTAAGCACCAGGACAATGAGACTGGCCTATTGGACAATTGGACTGTCCACTTTTCAGACTTGCTTGCCTGCCTTATGGATTCTGGAGGGTCACAGATTTGCAGTGATGATTGGTTGTGTGCCCCAGGGTCATGAGTAACGCAAGTGCATTTTGTGTATTTGTAGTTCTTGGGCTTACTGTCCTTCTGGGGTCCCAGGTTTGTTCCATAGGTGAATTTTTCTAAGGATGGAGGAGAAAAACCTTTCCCTAGGCAGCAACTGACATGATCGATTTAATCTCTTCCAAGGTCTGATAAATGCGCTCAGTATTGAATGGGCCCATTCATTGTCTGACCTCATATGACCACAGGTAGCAAAGAACTTGACCAGCTTGGCTTACCTTAGCCACTAGGCTACAGGCTGCCCACAAATGGTAAAGGTGCTTGACTGGGACTGGGCCTGGAAGGTTTGTGGTTGAAGTCCTAGTGTAACCATAATAAGGTCAGTGCTGCTGTTGGGCCCTTGAGAAAGCCCCAGGGGGATTGTTCCCTGTATAGTCTAATGAAATATACAGTAAGCTTTGGATAAAACCGTCTGCTAAAATTGAATGGATGTATTAGTTCTCATTTTGCATCTCTGTTTGAAGGTACACTTTGATTGAAATTAAATAATTCTTATACTGAGCTCAATATTTCGTTTCATTATACTTCAAATAGTTTATTAGCAACAGATGCAAGTCTTGATTGAAATTCTAATTCAAATTTGATTTGTCCCCAACCTTGCCTAAGCCATTATTTCTCATAATTGCCGTTTCTCTTCATTCTTGCAGTTTTCTTCGCACTGCATCTTGTTTGTTACTTTGAGCTGCCTCGGAAAAACGACTGTCTCTGGAAGAAAAACACTGTGTGAACATAGGCATAACTGACACGCTGTACTCTGGGAGATAGAACAGCCTTTTCAAATGAGTAGGTCCGTGTCCGACTTATTAATTATCTCAGCAGTGATGCATTGGAAGTGCTCTCACAGCTGAAGGGCCACTGTTTCACAAATGAGACAGGGTGAAATGTATTTGTCAGTCAGGACAATGATTTGTCAGTTTGATGAGGCAGAGCTGATGTCACAATGGCACTTGGTCTTCATGTCAAGTGGTGTCAGGCCATGCCGAGTAGTTTCTGGTCAGTTGCTGATGATGGCTGATGTGGGTCATGGCCGAATGAGACAAGATTTTGAAATCTGAGGGAGGCGGGATCATAGCACTAGCTGAATGGAATCCATGATTACCCTGCTGAAAGAAACAGCTTGTGCTGGGAAGATAAAAAAACATGTTTCAGTGTAGTGGCATTATCAAAAAAGCAAGCACATCAAAGTATTCTTATAAATAGAATTGTAAATTCGTAACCAATAACTTAATAGTACACCCTAATGGATAAGTGGGTAACCTGACATGACATTTGGGAACAATATTTATTTGTTAGGCTAGTTATTATGCACTATGCATTGCATTTATGTATGAAACGAGTGGACAAATAAAATGTATTATTATATTTTCAGCGTCGTCAAGTGCATGTGAAAATGAGCTGAGAGCACAATACAGTATCTGCAGAGTTTGCAATGTGCACTTCTATTAATTGCTGGAGGAAAATTAAGTTCATGAAGATAATTTTAAATTCTTGTTGTTCTGAAAAAACATGCTCCCTTCAAAATGCATTTCTTACAAAGATGGCTCGTTTATCAACAAGAACCTTGCTTACAAAAGCTGAGCTCATTTCTGCTATCTGAGTGTGATGTATATTGGCTATGTGCATGTTATCGTCCGGACCTAACCTTAAACCTAGGATTTTGCAGGCTTGTGTTGAAGACACTATTTCCCCAGCAACAAGCCTGTCTAAGTTGTGAAATCCCTTTATGAAACCGAATGTCCTGACTTTATCCCAAAACAACAATAATCTTATCGGACTAAACAAGTTAGCGACATATGAAAGAGCCCAGCTCAAGCTATGTTTTGAAACAGCTGGTAGCCAGCTTATACCCAGCTAGACCAGCTTGATGACCAACTTGGCCATGCTGGTTGACCAACTCATACCCAGCTATACCGACTTATGATCAGCTTGACTCAATTTTCAAGCTGGTCAAGCTGGCATAGCTGGAATTTACATCAGGATAATTCCTCTAATAACTACTCGAACACTGTCAGGTGGAGAAGATCAATGCACTCATTATCATTGTGCTGTGGGTTTGGATTCTGTCCCATCCAATGCAGCCACAGTTATGGTTCTCCAGTGGCTCTGCAGTATTGAAGGTACTATATGCCGTTACAAACCCCCTTCTTTCCACAAGCTCACACACGACTCATCCTTCCCATACTCTGGCCCTCAGCCAACATACTGTGCATAACACTGTTTTGTGTGAATTCCCACTGCATGTCTTTGATTGAACAGTAGTTTTGGTATTAGATGTCTGATATTTGTCTGCTGATAATCCAAACAATAGGAGAACTTTACCAGCTAAGCCTTCTTCAGATTCGTATACTGAATACATAACTGCTCTGTCATAACGGGACAATCTGTTGCCTTTTGTTGAGAAAAACCAGCATGAAGTTGGAAGTTTCATATTGGTTCTTTCAATCTTGAGGGTGTCATACACACGGAGATGAATGAGATGGTCCATTAATTCTTCAGCACCTCTCCACTGCAGTGCAATGGGCCTGCTCTCTTCCCAGTCAATAACACGCAGCCACATTATCAATCTGACCAGCTGTAAGAAAGAAATAACTGTCAAAAAGAGTAGGAATTCAATTAATATTGGATTGCTCCAGAATAAAAGAGAGTAACAACATTCCAAAGGCTAGCTATAGGAAAGGCAATAGTATACTGGTAATGTTTTAATTCATAATCCACTCATAACACCTGCATAATGCTTCATGATATGTGTCATAACATAACATCGGTTATATTGTGAATGACCTAAGTGTTGGAAATCTGCCAACAAGAGGTCAGCAGCCTGTTTTCTCAAGCCACATGCATGTCAAACAATGACCCAGGTTGCACGACCCCAGTCATCTACGTTGGTAAAGTAATTACTCCAAATTAAGCACAGGGACATTACAAGTGACACTTACTTTTTAAATTCAGTTTGATTGGTTTGGAGTGCAAACAAAATAATATATTTATTAATTTTTTCCTTCTTTCTCCCACTTTAGTAGTCAAGTGTACCCTATCTATTCCAATTGCCTGTGTGTTAGCTAGGGATACACCACCTACACCCATCCAACCCCGTTCTATCCCGGCCTACACAGGTTCGTTACTTTAGCCGTTTGTGACCGCAGCTCTACAAAATAACATTTAACCCAAACCAGAAGTCAAATAAATGTTTAATTGTTTGCAGCAGTGGTATATTAAACAATACTTAATGGAACAACAGTGTTGAATGGCATGTACTGTATTGAGCTAAAATGGAAATTCAAGGATCGAATTTCTATGTTAAAATTTTATAATGGGCAGTTGTACTTCTGTTAATGATTTACGATGCTTGGGGAAAATGGCCATCTGAAGAGACTCATCTTTTGGCATTAACAGAGTTTTTTAAAAAGAAGTACTTTTTGCCTTTTGTGTGGCCTGCCTAAAAGGGTACAAACTGTGCCGGCCTCATTGTTACTGTTACCACATTAAACAACTGAAAATCAGGACACTGCAGAAATCATGCTTTAATTTTCAGCATTTCTGAATTATATAAACATGTACTATCCTTAAGCAAGTCGGTGCTGCATTTGTGTGTCTTGTATCCTGCTCTCTGTGCTATGTGTGCATGTATGAATGTGTATGAATGCATGCGTGTCACCACGGTATATATGTGTATGTGTGTGTGTGTGTGTGTGTGTGTGTGCGTATGTGCCACCACTGTTCACTGGTTCTAGATCTTAGTTAGGACTTTCGGCCTTCATGTGTGGGGAATATGAAAATGTATGTGCAGGTTGATGACAGAAGAGCATATTCTCTAGTGCTTAGACATGGGGAGATTGAGGAGCGTGAATTTTGAGGAGCATACGGGCTTCACTGAACCATGACTCCAGCAGGGTGCATGTCTTAGTTCCAGCACACTGCTAAGCAGCAGTGGGTATTAAAGCGAATTTCAATGGTGGGTTGCAAAATGTGTCTCAATGACAAAACTAGCCTGTAGCCTAGTGCAGAGGTGGGCAATGAGGGCCGTATCTGTTTCTGGTTTTCATGCCAACTGCCTTAATTATTTAATTGGCTCTAACTTTTACACCGTCTGACATTTTAGCTACATTTCTCGATGAATGCATTAATGCCAGTCAAATACTGTCCTTGTGTCCCTGTATGATATGGTTTTACTGTGATCTAATCTCACAATAAACTAGTGTTGGTGTGTACGGCCAATTAGCAAATTTAGCCAGAGTAATTGGTGGATACAAAATACATACACACAGGCCCCCCAGGATTGGAATTGCCCACCCCTGGCCTAGTGGCTGAGGTGCTTGATTGGGACCTGGAAGGTTGGTGGTTTGTGGGGACCTGCAAGCCCCAGTGCCTGTGCCGCTGTTAGGCCCTTGAGCAAAGCCCTTAACCCCACATTTCTCCAGATTGGACCCTGCTTAGTCTAATTAACTGCTGTCAACTTTGGCTAAAAAGCTTCAGCTACATAACTGCAATGTAATGTAAAAAGAGGTAAGGCTGCTGAAGGATACGGACAGTGCAGTCATGCGTTCGCCTGCGTGTGCCTGCAGGGGGAGCTCCTGAGCCCATGTCGCTGCAGTGGGTCTGTGCGCTGCACTCACCACCCCTGCCTCATCAAGTGGATCAGCGAGAGGGGCTCCTGGACCTGCGAACTCTGCAACTACAAATACCAGGTCATCGCCATCAGCACCAAGAACCCACTGCAGGTGAGCCAGCATGCCCCACAACCGCCTCAGTGTGTGGAGTGGTTGTCGTCACTCCTGGTCTGGGATAGCCGCAGGTTATGCTGGTTTTTGTTTTCACCTTAATATCAGCAACCAATTCAGACCCAAGCAACCGGGTGAGATAAATTAGCAACAAATCCAGCACACCCTGCGGCTCTCCAGGACCAGGAGTGAGGACCACTGGTCTGGAGTAAAGGGCACCTACAGTCCTGAAGGCCAACAGGAAATACTAACTTACTACAGTGATTTATGTAGTGACTGTAGTGGCTGCAGATATGACAAGTCGATATGGCACAAGAAATTCATCATTGGTGCAAGCAAAATGAAAAAATAAATATTACTTTTTTGATATATTGTAGTTATTCTTAACATCTCGAAAAACGGGCAGGCTGTGAGGCCTGCTCTTAAGCCGTCTACAAATCTTCTTGTGAGATTGTGAGTTTAATCCCCTACCATGGAACTTACTGCTTTATGATTCCATCTTTATCTGTAACACACTTTGCTTTCTCCCCATCTGACTAAAGCAAAAATGATGAAAGGAGGGTGGACTGTCTGTTCTCTCAAAAAACACCTTTTGGAAGACTATGGTTGTCCTTTGTGCCCAGATGCTGCCCTTTCGTAATAAAAACAAAATCATTGCTCATAGAACCATGTCTCTGTCACAATGCTGCCTGTGAAAAACTGAGGCATGTCACTCAAGCATTTCAATAATGATCCAAGGTTAATAAAAACATTTGGCTGCTGTTGAGTTTTTGAGGTAGCTGTCTTGTTGTCTGTCTGTGTAAGCGCTAGCTGATGGGGATGGTGACCAGTCTCTGTTTGTCTGACTCGGCACAGTGGCAGGCCATCTCTCTGACGGTTATAGAGAAAGTCCAGATCACGGCGGCCATCTTGGGCTCTCTCTTCCTCATTGCCAGCATCTCCTGGCTGATCTGGTCGTCGCTCAGCCCTTCGGCCAAGTGGCAGCGGCAGGACCTGCTCTTCCAGATCTGCTACGGCATGTACGGGTTTATGGATGTGGTCTGCATCGGTGAGTCTGCCAGCACTACACTGTGAGGACTACGGGCCAGGACTTACTGTAGTCACCAGAAGGCTGAAGTTTCACAACCAAACCTGCTATACCTTTGAGAAATGTCCTGATATGTCATAAATCATCAAATCTGGACTTCGAATCCAAATTCTTTTTTCCCTAGGTAATAAGCTTAACAATTAGTGCTACTGATTGGTTAGACTGTCTTCACATTGACTCCCAGGTAAAGGGAGGGTGGAAAACCAGCAGTTCTCTGACCTCAAGGACCGTGATTTGATGATCCCTGCAATATGTAGACATAAGTTGAATGTAAGCTGTTTGCTCAGAGAATGAGTAAGTGGCTAGCCAGTAGACTTTCTCTGAGCTTTGGGATCTACAATACAGCTGAGCTCACTAAATGAGGACCTTGGAGAAATGGCTTATCTGAATAGCCCATGTCTCCTGCAGAGCACAGGATTAAATAAGGTGTGGTTTGATATTTTCTTTTAGTTCCACTCCTGTGAGTGCAGACGCCACCAGCATTCTGTGACAGTAATAAGCTACAGTCTGATTGGGTAGAGCATATGGGACAAATCTGCATTCTAGATGTCCATGGCTCCAAGCTAATTAGTATATCCATGGTTTTTTAACACACTTACTCCTCTGTGTCTTTGATCAGCAATTGTCAGCTACTTCACAGCAATATCACAGCAATCTTAAATATAATTTATATAACAGTAATCCAGGTACAACACATTCAGTGCAGTCCATAAGAATTTGTACAATATCTGTTCTTTTGATTCTGTACTCCAGTGAGGCTCTCTACATCCATATTTGGTGATCCATGTAGGAACTACATCCCCTTATATACAAAGCCAAAGCAAACTGTAAAATAGCCATACTGTTTTACAGCTAATTAGTGGCCAGTAGTTACTGACACATCCACACCTGCCTTCCTGATCTGTCGGACAGGTGTTTGGCGGGTTTTCTTCATGATAGCGAGAATTCTTCAGTCATCAAATTCCTTGGCTTACCAGGGGTCTGATCCAAATAGGGGACTCAATGAATCTTAAATATAAACTTAAAGTCAGTCTTTCTCGAGCTAGATTCAGCATGTATGAGTTTCGCAGTTCCATAAAAGTGAATTTCGAATTAGGTGCTACAGATTGATCCAGCTCAGATAGGTTTAAAACCAATCTTGAAGAATTCATGATGACTTTTAAAAGCCATTTCCAATTACACACAGAAATTTTATTAAATTTTATTTCACTATTTAATAAGTTGGAGGTACTGTAAGTAGTCGGTCGGTTGGTCTTACTTTATAGGCTACTAAATTGCACCTTTAGATTAGCCTTCAGACATATGGCTATGGAAAGGGGTAAATTGTGGGCTGGTATGGAGCTGGTAAGTGATTATGTTCAATGTTGCTCCACAAGCCTGCCATCTTTGTGATCTAGAGTGTGGTGGATGGGATCCACTCTCCTCTCTCTGCTCTTACTGTAGTTGCCATATTGTGAAGCAAAACAAATGCCACAATTTTGTCGCAGTCCCGCTCTGATGACACCCTGAGCTCATGCAGGCACTGCTAAGTATATCGACACAGTGCATTAGAGCTATGTTTGTAAAGGCATTAATGGCTCATACATATATTATTCTGCCACACTGTAAAACCAATTGTTTATGATTATCTGCTTTTAAGTGATGTTTAAACACTTCCCAGTAACAATTTATGAGCCCGTCAAGCCGTCTAGTAGCCAAACTTAATGGGTTTTAAACAAAACTTTTTTGGAATCAAAACAGATGTAGTGTTTAACCATACTTTTGTTAATACCACTGTTTAGATAGAAAATGCATAATCTGCGTATATAAGCTAATAATCATAAGTGAATTGCATTCAAAGGTTAAATTTTTTAATGAAAATGGAAATCTTGTAAGCTCATTGGGAGGAGGGGGTGCACTGTTTTGTTATTTAAATATCTTGGTACAATACTGGTGTTCATGATGACGTCTATCTTAACAGATGCTCCACTTATGTAGGAATAGATTCCATGCATTTTTAAATATGGCATGGGGTCTTTATTTTTTTTAAATATGAAAACTTCTACAGGACCTGGATCACCTGTTAAGATAGAAGTGATCATGAAAACCAATCATGAAAACCAGTACGTACCAAGATATTGACAAATGTCAATAACAAAACAATGCATCCCCCACCACCCGCTCCCAATGCATTTTTAATCATGAAAAAACTGGTTTAAGCAAGTGGTTTTGCTGTTGTGGCTGATTGGTGTACATACACTCAGTGAGCACTTTATTAGGTAGACCTGTACATCAGCTAGTTAATGCAAATATTTAATCAGCCAATCATGTGGCAGCAACTAAATACATCAAAGCATGCAGACATGGTCAAAAGGTTCAGCTGTTGTTCTGACCAAATTTCAGAATGGGAAAGAAATGTGATCTAAGTGACTTTGACCTTGGAATGATTGTTGGTTCCAGACAGGGTGGTTTGAATAACTCAGAAACCACTGATCTCCTGAGAGTTTCACGCACAGCAGTCTCTAGTTTGCAGAGAATGGTGCAAATAACAAAAAACATCCAGTGAGCAGCAGTTCTGTGGGCAAAAACACCTTATTAGCTAGACAGAGGTCAGAGGAGAAGAGCCAGACTGGTCAAACTGACAGGATGGTGACAGTAATGCAAATAACTACACATTACAACAGTGGTATCCAGAAGGGCATCTGTGAACACACAACACGTCAAACCTTTTAAGTGGATAGGCTGCAGCAGCAGAATTAAAAAATAATTCTAATATATACCTAATAAAGTGCTCACTGAGTCTATAAAGTCTGAATTATTTGCCAGTGTCTTTCCTTGCAGAACATATTTAATTTTAGTGATGTCTCTTAATTGGAAGAAAGAAGAGTTTTACCTGTTGATTAAACTTTCAATTTAACCCAAAAATTACATCAAGGTTTTTTTTTTTACCAGCGGACCAATACACATGCTGATGTCAGTAGAGAAGTTCTCAAGAACAAACAATTTCTTGAGAATTTCTGTTTAATCAGAATTTAGCTGGAGGAAGTTAAGGGACATCCAATTCTTGATAGCTACCAAGCATTCAAGATGTACTGCACACAAGCTGTGTTACTAAGATAGTTTAGCTGAACTGATAAATCCAGCTGTGTGGCATAACAATGATGGAAAATAGAGCTAAACTTCTGAATTATGTGGCCAAGGGGAAGCATATATACGAAATAATAGCCAGTTTTCATTCTCCAAATACAGTATGTTGCTGCAAATAAGTAACACAAATAAGTAACACAAAAATAGACATATTGTCAGCATCAGTATGCATGAGTAGGTCATTGGTATGTTGAGCTTACAATGTTTCAGTACTATGCAGCTGGCAGACACCAGACTGGACTTTATCAAATTGGTTTTGACTATAGCTCCAGAAGCTGTCCAGCAATGACCTTTTCCAGGATCGTAGAGGCAAAAGGCAACTTGGAAATCGTTCTGTAATTTCAGAGTGCAGAAGATTGGAGGCCAGTTTTCTTTAAGAGGCTGAACATTGGCTTGCTTAAAAGGAGTAGGGACAATGCCTGAGGTGATTGACTCATTAATGCCACTTTATTGCCGATGCTTCTATATAAAATTGATATGTACGTGCAGCATATGTCAATAACCACAAGCAGAGGTCCGAATCATTAAATGACCAGCATTTCCTGCATCTGTTTCAGCAGATTAAAAGCACACGGGTGCACAGATCGCTCTTCCTCTTGAATGAAAGCATTGATTTAAACTTGCAATCATGATATGAGTGGAGGTATAAATGTCTGTGAGATGGTACAGTAAGTAGCTGTAGTGTAATGAAAGAGGATAGAATGATAGGTAACCGTTTGTGTCATCTGAACGGAGATAGAATGTTATAGTTAATAAATGTAAGTGTCGTATAAATGGCCTGAGATTCAATAGCTACTTAGCCATGAAAGATGAGTCACCAGGAGTGTGGAACTGTGTGGCTGTGCATTTGACTGCGAGCCTCTGTGTTTCCCCAGCTCTGATCTTCCATGAAGGTCCTTCTGTGTTCCGAATTTTTAACCGCTGGCAGGCCGTAAACCAGCAGTGGAAGGTGCTGAACTATGACAAGGTCATGGACAATGAGGACCAGAAGCCCGGTGCCTGCCCCAGGACCCTCTCTGTACCTGCCCAGGGGGACAGTAGCCAGGCAGGAGGAGCAGTCTCTCCTTCGTCCTCCTCTCTTATGGCTGCAGTGGCCGCCACTGCACCCGTTGACACAGTGACGTCTAACAGAACACCGGGCCTCACCACCCAGGACTCCTCGGACCAGAGCAATGGGCCCTCCCTGCCCGATCACCACTGTGCGTACAACATCCTCCACCTGCTCAGCAACCTGAGGCAGCAGGAGCCACGCGGCCAGCCCAGCAACAGCAACCGAGAGCTGGTGATGAGGGTAACTACAGTCTGAGGATTCTTGAGGCCTTATTATCTCAGCGGTGTGGGAGAAATGGTGAAACAAGACAATGTTGATGCACAAGACAAATTCTTCCAAGTCCAAATGGGATACCCTTGAGGCCTCTCCACACATCACTTTTGTGGCAGTCCTGGGACAAAATAGAGGTGTGGGTGATGTATGGATGCTTTATGGCTATAACATTTTGACAGTGACAAAATAAAAAATTAAGGTTCATAACATTTTGATATTGCTGTTATTGGAAGTATTTGTTTAAAGCTTTTCATAAGTTTCACAAGTTGTTATAGGAAACTGATGTTGGGGAACATAAACTCGCATTCTGAAATGATCTCTGTAGCACTATATGTTACAAAGCTACAACATAAAACAATGTTTCAGGGATCCAAATAATTCAGGTTTTAGTTTTCAGAAGGGGCTGTCTGCAGTTGTTGACTACTCTGTGTAATTCGCTGTGCAGATCTCAGTCTGAACTGTTTCCTCCAGTGTGATGTTCAGCCACCCGTGTCATTTTCGTAAATTGTAAGAGTTTTATCAGGCAATCAAAACAGTCCAGTGTATGTATTGTTTATCTCCTGAAAACACCTTAATTGTCCATGAAATGCATGTTAATTCACCAGCAGTGAATTCTTCCATTCTCCATGTCAAACCTTTTCTTTATAATTCTATCCAGAGTAAAAGCCATAGCATTGCTGGAAACAAACTTTTCTATTACTTTTAAAACATTTATAGGATGGACCTTTATTTGTACGTGTGCATGTGTGCTTGTGTGTTTTCTTGTGCATGAATGTTTCAGCCAATAGCAGATGCAGTGAGCCAGCATCATCAATCAAACAGGTAAAAATGTCTCTTTTTTAATTAAGAAATGGCTCTCCTATTCTGCAAGTGACTGCATGTTTTGAACTGCTGTGCCGATCATAGCTATAGTAGTGGGGAATAGGAATGAGCAGACGGGGGATATATTGTTTGAGCAATAGCAGCCCTTATAGTCTGATCTCAGCAGGATGTAGGCTTGGGTGGAGATTGGAGGGGGGCTGGCTGAAAGATATCACAAATAAAAACACAAATAAAATAATATACAACTATTACGTTTTACAGTGGTCTAGGTGAATACTCTGATTAGCTGTAAGGTGTGCATTAAACACTATAAACAGTAGGCTATAGAAGGCTGCCACCACTGCCTCCAAGGTAGTTCCAGCAAAAAAAATGTTAAAGCCATGCATTTAAACCCTTTAATGCACACCTGTGGACTATTCCTAACTTAAATGCACCATAATTGCAAATCCCCCTGCCACTAAAACGGATTATTTCTATTAATAAAAGCACCCTACAGCAAGCAAACAGCGACAGTGTACACACTCCAAGAAACAACAACGCACTTGTGTTTTAATTCACTTCCAATGGATGTACAGTACATTAAATGAATGGATATCTACTACTTAAAAACCAATAATAAATCCAGCAAAATGTAGTGAGAATGCCTATAGCTGGGTCTCCAAACATCCCGTTAAAGTGTTGATCCGTATTTATTTATACTACAAATACCATTCACAGTGTATTCACAAATACACCCTTTTTTTAATACGGATTCTGTGGATTTCTTTGGGGACTGTGCGTTTTGATACTTTCACAGTGTTTTTATAGCACCTACAACTCTTTACAGTCCACATAACAAGGGAAATTAAATTTTACACAATATGGGACCTTTAATAGGGGCACAACAAGTACTTTATTTTTCTTAGAAG
The DNA here is from genome assembly GCF_963514075.1 of Conger conger. Taxonomy (NCBI): domain Eukaryota; kingdom Metazoa; phylum Chordata; class Actinopteri; order Anguilliformes; family Congridae; genus Conger; species Conger conger. Next base: position 37,857,649 of record NC_083762.1, on the reverse strand, counting down.
ATAATCCAGCAGCAACATACTGTATTTGGAAAATGAAAACTGGCTATTGTCATCTGATGGTAATAATAATACTAATAATAATACTAATAATAAATTCAATTCATATAGCGCTTCTCGTTTGCGGTGACAGATCTTAAAGCGCTTTGCAGCCAAGCAAGAAGAAAGTGAGCAGGCAAAGCCTATTTGTTTTAAAGATTTAAACAAGGCCTGCTGGTAAAAAGAGTTTCAAGGCCTGTTTTAAAAGCATCCATTGAGGGGGCAGTTCTAAGGTCATCAAGGAGGGAGTTCCAGAGTTGAGGGCCACGTGAGAAGAAGACTCTATCTCCCATTGTCCGGAGGCGGGTAGGGTGGACCTGGATCAGTATGACCTGGAGTGAAGGGAGCATGCAGGTTCATGGATGCTGATGTGGGCAGGTTTATGGATGGTGATGTGGGCAGGTTCATGGATGGTGATGTGGGCAGGTTCATGGTTGGTGGTGTGGACAGGTTCATGGATGGTGATGTGGGCAGGTTCATGGATGGTGATATGGGCCGGTTCATGGATGGTGATGTGGGCAGGTTCATGGTTGGTGGTGTGGACAGGTTCATGGATGGTGATGTGGTCAGGTTCATGGATGGTTGATAGATTTGGCGAGTAGAGAGTAGGGCATTGCAGTCGTCAATCCCCAAAAGAACTTACGCGTGAACCTGTTTGTTAACATGAGATTTGGAGAGGGGTAACGTAAGTCTGGCTATGTTTTTGAGATGAAAAAAGGAAGTCTTGCAGATGTGTTTGATGTGGGTTTGGAATGAAAGTGTGGGATCAGACATAGCTCCAAGGTTGGACAAGGAGATGGATTACCATTGTGGCTGCCAGCATTGGAGAATTGTTTGGTTGTGTCAATCAGTATAGCTCTATCCTGCTGCTGTTCAGCTGGAGGAAGTTGGCCTTCATCCAGCAATGGATGTCCTCTAGACAATTGTTGAGGTTGGAAATGGCGTTGGTGTGGTTGGGTTTTAATGCACACCTGGATATGATCACCATTACAGTGGTAATACTGAGCAAAATATCAAACCTAATTTTAAAGACCCTTGTTGGATTTTTGGCACTTGCTCTTCAGCATTAGTCATGCAATGTTCTGTGTGTCCGTCGGATGCCCTGAAGATATAGTCGGACTTCAGGCAAATCTCTAGTGCTCTAGCTCATTACGCATCAAATTGGAATACATGAATGTTGCACCCAATACAACTTGTTTAAAATAGCATATAAAGGAGAAATTCAGGAACACAAACACATTGAATCGATTTTGCTAAAAAAATGCCATCATGAGAATATATCAAATGTTATTTTGGATTGACACTTTAAATACAGGTTCGACCTGTAATTGGTAAGTAAAAAAACACAGGAGAGAAATCAGAAAACTGCAGAGAATACTCCAGTATCCTAGAGTATCAAAAATATATTTTAAAAAAAATCGATTGATTACAAATCTAAAATTGTGTACATAGCCAAATCAATAAAAATATGCATTTGTCCCAAATATTATAATAGATTCTGCATGTGTCCATCTGCTGAAAGTTACTAAGCAACAATAATTTCTTGATTGGACCTAACATTATTTTAATTGGCTATATATAAATGATGGTAGCTCTTCAGCTGTGTAATTGAATTCTGGCTAGCTCCCATTACAAAACTGTGTGCACCGATTTGAATACATAGCTAACATGCGGATTACAAAACCGAGAATACAGATTTCCACATTGAGATATTTTTCCATCCTACTCTTGTAAGAGCAATAACCCCCACACCCACCTCAACAAACTCCCTAGCTGCCCTCTATTCGTACGCCCTGTATTCCCTATGAGGTTATTTGCACTTGGAAGCGTTTTGTCCTTTTTTTTCAACTGTGTATTTGATATAATATGAACATTACATTTACTGATTTTCCAATGCCTTCATACTTACAAAATACTTTCCATGGGCAAAATGAAAGAACAGACCCTGGCTTCCCCTCTGCTTTCACATACAAATGATTGATATCAATGTTAAGCTGTAGCTATCTGCCATTCTCTCTTTAACTGTAGCCACCTGGCACAGCTCTCTAAAATGTTTGCTAAAGTACAGCCACCTGCTATTACTGTCTAAAATCATTTAAATAATTGCCACCTGCCGTACTAGTTTGATATCACAGTTGCCAAACATCAATCCTATTTGATATTGCTGTTAAACTGTAGCCACCCAAAAATCTTTGTTAAACCATGTGTGTATTTCAAGTCTTAGTTCACATGCAATTTCTGTGTTGAACTGAAGCCACCTGCAATTTAGGTTTCAGTAACACTTTATTTTATGGTGTCGCATATCACAGAGTATTGAATTTAAATAATTATTTATTTATACATGAATATACACTCAGTGAGCACTTTATTAGCCATTTATTAGACTTATTGGTCTTCTGCTACTGTAGCCTATCCACTTAGAGGTTTGACACGTTGTGTGTTCAGAGATGCTCTTTTACATACTACTGTTGTACTGTGTTGTTATTTCTGTTACTGTCACCTTCCTGTCAGCTTCGACCAGTCTGGCCCTTCTCCTCTGACCTCTTTCATTAACAATGCATTTTTGCCTGCAGAACTGCTGCTCACTGGATGTTTTTTGTTTTTCGCACCATTCTCTGCAAACTCTAGAGACTGTTGTGCGTGAAAATCCTAGGAGATCAGCAGTTTCTGAGATACTCAAACCACCCTGTCTAGCCCCAATAATCATTCCATGGTCAAAGTAGCTTATATCGCATTTCTTCCCCATTCTAACATTTGGTCTGAAAAACAGCTGAACCTCTTGACTATGTCTGCATGCTTTTATGCATTAGTTGCCACTTGATTGGCTGATTAAATATTTGCATTAAAAACTGGTGTGCAGGTCTACCTAAAAGTGCTCACTGAGTGTAAATGAATTGTTCATTTTAACAAATGGATAATATTTAGTTCAACAATATTTGTCAAAATGCATAATGTCCATTTAAAAGGTTAATGGACATTTCAGTGTCTAAATAAGTATTTATTTGGTGAATAATAACATCTTAAGTAGCCTTAACAAGATTAATAATATGTGTTCCTGAAAATAAAGTGTTTGCTATCTTCATTTACAACTACCCTCCTCTCCTGTCTGTTACTGTTAAGGGGCACTTACTGTAATCGAGTGGTTGTATGCGGCAAACTTTTTAGATGTAGCAGTCAATTACACATCAGACCTGGAAGAGCCATTGGCAATGCTTGTGTTTGATTTGTCCAACTGAACACATTCACTGGCGTTGCTTTCAAATGATAACATTATCAAAAAACATTAAATTAATTTCTAATTCAAATCATAAATACATGCTGTTTTTGTTATTGTTGTCGTTGTTGTACATATGTAAAGCTGTTGGTTCTTTTTCAGAGCACACATTTTGTCTTTTTGCCTCAAGAAAAGGAACCACAGATGTGCGTTCCTCTGTAGCAGCTCAACTGAGATATGTGATAATTACCAGTGAGTGATGCGGGGTCATTATCACTGCACATTGCCATGATTAAAGTGAATGAGCTGTGTTATGTGTCACTTTTAACCTGGAGTGAGATATAATCTCTACTCCACACCCCTTCACATCAGAAATATACTGTACTGATGCTTAATCCATACTGAAATTCCTATTCAAACTGCACTATACTATAAATATCTCATAAGAAACAACTAATACAGATTCCTCTAGATTTAGAGGAAATTCAAACCACTTAATGTAGATAATACTATTGCCACTGTAAATTTGTATAAGCATAGGAGAAAAGTTCAAGTATATTCAGTTAACCACTTCTATAGCACCTCTTTTTTGACAAAAGCCTGAAAAAGACATTTAAGACTCTAAAATAAAATTGTACTATAATGAACACTTTTGACTACAGGAATCCTGGTCTCTCCTAAAAAGTATACCCTTGGGAGTAAGCTAAAATATTCTTTACATGGATACAGATGCTTGTGGCTGTGCCTGATCAGCTTAGAAACTGGTTGACCAGCTCCCAGCTTAATATGGTTTGACCAGCTCAAACCCTGTTTTGAAACAGCTGTTGGGACCAGCTAGCTGCTTGACCATCTTATACCTAGCTTGACCAGAGCTTATGACCAGCTTGACCAGCTCAATCTTCAAGCTGGTCAAGCTGGCATAGCTGGATTTTACAGCAGCGCAAAGAGTCTTAAATATGCTTGGAAATAAGACCAGACCATTACTTTGAAGGTGTAAGGCAGAGGTCCTGGTCTTGCGCACCTCAAGGCAATGACATGCTTCTCCTACTATGACTCAAACTCTAACCCTAACCCTGGCTGCTATGTAGCTCATCTGGCACCCAAACCATGAGAACATCTCGTCTACTAGGCAGGTCACCACAGTGTTTGCAGACTGGTTGAGGATGGCATAGACCTCTGGACGCTTAGTAAAGTAATTTTCCTATTACTGCTAATCTATGCAGAACTGAAGGAACCAGCACTGCAGGAGAAGCCCAGGGGCTATCAGAGTGTTCAAGAAGCTCTCTGACAGACTGGGGCTGTGTTGCTGGTGTCTATGTAGTGCTGGACCAAGGTTGTATGGTTACATTCAAGATAATTTGAAACAAATTAGTGCTTGACTTGCCTGTCCCTCTAGAACCGCTGACTACTGACAAGAGCTGCTGAACTAATTGCTGGCTCTCGGTCTATCCCATCACCCCAGCAATTAGCTCAGGCTGGGCCAGGAACCCCTCCCAATTGGAAGTTCCATCGAGGTGCCCCAGCTTCATCGAGGGGGTGCTCAGAGTTGGCCCAGGGTTGGGAGATTGAAGAGCATTGGTAGTATAGCCCCATGCACCTTGATTTACTGGCTCCAGGGAGTTTTGGGATAGGGCTACCAAAACATTATATCCAAAACAACTGGACTACTGGACTACTGTATGCAATTAATTATGTCTACACAAACATGAAATTGCTAGCTACTCTGCTCTGCTTCAGCACTCACTCTGAGATACATTTTCTTAGTTATTCTTCATGAAGTTATACTGTTTGTGTTAACATTAACCACAACGCTCATCATGTCAACACCAACTGACGATAGGTAACGTTATCTGACTTAATAATGTGTGAATATTAACATTAGCTAACATTAACTTAGGTAGCAAACGTTATCTGGTGACGGCACAGTTGTTATACAGCCACGACATTAATGTTAGGCCAACATTAATCTAATGCTGGTGGTGGCTAGCTTGCTAGTTTTATTTTCTTCATTTAGACAGTTAACATTAACGTTAACGTTATTAAGATCAAAATCTCCTTTGAGATCCAGCTCTCTATAGTTCGTTTTCTGAACTTATACTCTCGTTATGCCCCCTAAATGCCAGCTTCTGATGACCCAATAATGAAATCAATCAACTGCCTGAGAATTGCATGGTTTTTCAGCACTGTTCTGTTAAGCTTTGCCACCCTAGATCCCTGAAGCCCTTGGATCTAGAGACAGACAGATGAATATATCAGTGATGTGAGTTCAAGTTGGGGCTACATTTCAAATCTGACATGCAAGGTAAATATAAAACTGAATGTTTCCCCCATGTTGATTGTGTGAATGATAACAGATTACACAGATTATATATAGATCATCTCCTTCTGCATGCTTTATGGCCTTTATGGCTCTGGGTTTTTAAAATTCTCTGAGCAGCCACTCTTCCTGTTGACCGATCTCTGTGTGGGCTTTTGGATGTTTGAGGGCAAACCAATGTTTCACAGAATGATTAATAATCTAAACACAAGATGTGAAAAGATGAAGAGAAGGTTCAGTAATGAGCTTCATATGTGAGCAAGAATGCCTTTGCTCCCTTATCCAGTCTGTATCATTGGTCTTTCTTGAACTTCCACACTCTTGAACACCCTTCCTCATTTGTTGTGAACATACAAGAAAACATCAGCAATGAAAAAGAGCATTACTTCCCAAAACCGCTGGCTGTAATCAGAGTCAGCCATGTCTTTTGTGTGCTTTTGCCTGAAGCTCCACTAATGAACTCCAGAAAAAAATCTTTGGACGATTAAGTCATTTCCTTCTCTTTTGAGACCATGGATATGCAGAATGAAACAAAGCAAAAAAAACTAAAAAACATGAGGAAATTATTTGACTGTATGCTGTGAACACAAATTTTGATGGTTGACCCGAATGATCAAATTATCTGCATGGTATCATAGTGTTACTGCATCTGATTCCATTAAACACAATGGAACTCGTATATCAATATCTTTTTAAATACATCTGTAAATATATGTGTGATCAGAACCGAACTAACAAATTCAGACCGGACTATGTGTGCTACCGCTACTTTTTAACATCTTGTCTTTGCGAACATTAAAATGTACATTAAAACGTATTTAGGAGTTAACAGTTAATCACCGTTATTGTTATTTGTTTGTTCTGTTCAAAAATGGACAAGGAAAGGCTGATTGTCCTGGTGGAGAAACATAAAGAGCTATACCTAAGGCCCACAGAACCAGCTGTATAAAGACAACATTGAAAAATATGCTAGTTGGGGCACCGTCAAGGTTGCTATTGGAGTTGCCAATTTCAATGTTCCAAACTAATATCTAAGCATAGTTCCTTGCTAATTAATTAATTTTGCAATGTGGAGCCATGCTGGGAGTAAATATGGGGACCAGGGAAGATATTGCAGTTGTAAACTCTGTCTCGGGTTCCACATATTATGGAACAGGTAAAAGAAAAATGGTTAGACATTAAACTGAAGGCAAAGTTATAAAATTATAGGAGAGTCTGGAATTACCCACCAGGGTGATAGCGGTATAATTTCACTGTTCTGTGCCAGTCCCCAAGAAGCTAAGGATGGAAAGCACCTGAACATGTTCTGGAATTGGACAGTAACGGCATGTGGATCTTCTGAGTTCTGGCTCCACTGTGTGTTGCTCAGAAGAACGTGTCTGGGCAGTCAGAACCAGTGGCGGCCAGTCAATAGGGGCGCATAGGGTGCCGCCCCACCCCTGATCTGTTTGAAATTTGTTTTTTCATTAAAAATATTGGTAACATCTAACATTAGCTTTTCTATCCGCTTGAGCACTGATTTTCCACTCTGATTGGTTGCTGCTAGAAACCCGACAGGGCGCACATTTTTGCAGCCCTGGGCCATAAATATGCTATTCCCAGAAGCCCAGAGAGCCTTTTCTCGAGCGGAGACTGCCAGTCGATGGTTTACAGTGGGTATTCCACTGCAATTCTAATGCTAGCAGCAGCCTGGAGCCGTTTGTCTCCATCACAGATGTAGCAAGTATGGTAAGTAATTTCTTTATTTCATGTTTAAATATTTATTTAGTTTAGCCAATCCGAAATTGCTGGACTTTGTCTGCCTTTATTGTTAGCTTATATTATATAGCATAAATATTATATAGCTACAGCAACTTATCTGGCTAACTGGTTAAAACAAGATGCCATGCTGCCAAGATTGAACTTTAAATGGACTTCTAAATAAGCATTCCCAAATTATAATTAGATTACCAGCTAGCTAGTTTTAAAAGAAATCATTGGTGTTGTAGCTAAATGAAGCTTAGCATAGGATATAGCCAATACAACATAAAATGTTATTCCACAACCCGTGAGCATTTTTTGTTTTATTACAATGTTTTTCTGACAAGGAACCAAACAGGGGCCTCATCCTTTGGAAGAACCGGATAAAATGCAACTGTGTGCAAAACCTGCAACTGTGTTTTAATGCTGCTCCCCTCTAAACTGGGTAAGTTTGGATTTGTAAATGTTAACCAGCGATGCTATTCAGTTAATTTTTTAGATGCATGCCTGTGTTTATTTCTTTGGCTAGATGGCAAGCTAGCTAGGCAGTTATTTCATAGCTACCTTAGCCTGTAGCTTACTGCATGTACATACAAACTTCTAAAAATGATAGGACGGTCATAAACATAGCCATAGAGTCCAAGCACCCATTATCGACTGGCTACTTATGCAAATGTGATGCCTGCTGAAACTTTGGCACAATGTAAACATATGTGTAACCGTATATAAAAATATGTTAAATATTGGTAACACTGTTTGGTGCATGTAGAAAATGATGTCCTTGTTATCCTCCGGAGGTAATTTTTTCCATCACTTTTGAAATCTTTTGGTCGGATGTGAAATAAGTCAGATGTCGCCCACCAGTGTACTGACCACCAGTAGTGGTCCTTCTTTTTTGCAATTTTGCTAAAAGTGGAGCCACAAAAGGTGGCATACACTCTCTATGACATTTTAGCTTTCAAAAAATAAGTAAATGATTCCATTTACTCGGCAGTTTTTTTTTGTAAAAACATCACCTTGTGGCAACACCTGAAGCTGACTACACGTAGGCTGCAGCTGACATGACAAAATGTATTTACTACACCCAGGTTATTGTTTCTTCTTTTTTACCTTAATTGTATGGATTTAATAACTAAAAGACATGTTAAAGACATTGATCATAATCTTTATAGGGGCTAATGTAACTTTGTCTTTAACAAAACGTTTTGAGATCATGTTGAAGTGCCTTTCCACAAAACAAAATGGTGACATTCCTTACATTCCTTTTAACTATATACAAAAACATGGATTTTAATATTGCCATTGCTTTGTCTTTCCTTTATAGTTATGTTTTTTGGAAGCTTTTAGAAATCCCACATTATTTGTGTCCATGCATTTCCAAAGGATTTTTGGTCAATTTCATACTTTTTTCTGAAAAGCATGCGTCCAATACACTGAACTCATACGTCTATCAAATAGAAGGAAGCCAAGAGGAAACGTGTATGGCCTTGGTAGTTAACCATTAAGCAAGTGGCTGGCCAGGGTTCTGTAACATTACAGGAGGTAGCTGCCGGTATTAGCTAACTAACCTAACTGACTAACTTCATAGTATATATCAGCTGATGGGCCATGATAGCTGGGACCCACTGCACAGTCCTACTGCTTTTTTCGGGAGATTCTACTGGATTATTTTCCCTCCTGGGCAAGGAGATCATGGCTAGATTCCTGGACTTTAAGAAGACTTGAGATGGTTGATAATAAAAAATAAATATTAAATAAAAGCAATGATGAATTGACGTGTTTGTGAGTATGCATGCGTATGTTACAGAATTGTGCTTCCCTCCAGACAGGCCTGCTTCAGCACACTGAAATCCACTGGTGTTACATTACATTACATTACATTACATTATTGGCATTTGGAAGACGCTCTTATCCTGAGTGACGTACAGTTGATTAGACTAAGCCATGAGACAATCCTCCCCTGGAGCAATGCAGGGTTAAGGGCCTTGTTCATGGGACCAACAGCTGTGCAGATCTTATTGTGGCTACACTGGGATTCGAACCACCAACCTTGCCTGTCCCAGTCATTTACCTTAACCATTACGCTACTCACTGAGCACTTTATTTGGTATTTATTATACCTATTTTTTTGAGCGCTGCTGTAGCCTATCCACTTACTGTGACCTTCCTGCCAGCTTTCATCATTCCAGCCCTTCTCCTCTGACCTCTCACAACTTGTTTTTGCCAGCAGAACAGCTGCTCAATTGTTTTTTGGGGGGTTTTTTGCAACATGAGTCTAGAGACTGTTGTGCATGAAAATCCCTGGAGATCAGCAGTTTCTGAGATACTCAAACCACCCTGTCTGGCACCAATAACCATTCCATGGTCACTTAGTCACTTAGATCATATTTCTTCTCCATTCTGATATTTGGTCTGAAAAACAGCATGAAACATGACTAACATCAGTTAAAAGCTAAATGACTTGCGTGGAAATCGTCTACTAGCAGATGTAGTCATTGCTATCACACCCTAGTCTGCCATGGCCAGAATCATCTTGGGGGTGTCGGCGGGCGGGGTTGAAGGTGTTTTTTGTATGAAAACAAAGGGCCGCATCAAGGCCTAAAATTCTGCCTAGTCTGCCTTTAAATTCAGTATGTTAAATACTGTAGTACAGCAATATCACAACAATATATCCATTATGTACAACAAAAGGGGTTTGCAAGTTAAGGTATTGAACTGCTGTATCATATGTATACTGTAGAAACAAAACATAGGGGAATCACTGAAATTGCTTGCTGCAGGTTCTGTACACACAACACAACACAGCACAACAAATATTTATTCTGGCGAATTTGGCCCTCAACAAATTTCAACAGTGCAGCTATACAGCTTGAATCCATGATGATAATGAGGGTACATTAGGGATTTGAAACTACAACCTTCTGATTATGATTAGAGCAGTGCCAGAGAGTGCATTGGCCCTTAAGGAATTAACATGGAAAGCCAATTTTAATATAATAATAAAATAAAATAATAAGATAATAAAATCAGCGGATTAACTGGCATACGTACTGAAACAGACAGGTTATGAAGATTTATGTTCCTTAAATTTGATCAGTTAAATTAAGTGCACATTCTCAAGCTTTTGTCACTCTGAAATGTATTGTGCAGTTGGTAATAAGGCGGACGTGCATACTGTTCTGAGTTCTGAAGAAATCTAAGTGTATTTTCTGAGCTTTTGCCTGTTAAGGAAGCGGTGGGGACATCCAGACAACTATAACAAGCTTCTTAAAAAGGAAAGCAAACAGGCTACCCCTGATTAGGCCTCATTGTGGGAAGAGAGAGACGGTCTGCTCTGACAGCAGAGGGGCTCATTTTAATCAGCCTGCAGTCTCTGTCTTGTATCCCCCTTTCTCTGGAGTTTACGAGCCTAATCTCTGAGATATGGCAGGGATGTCATCCTCTTCCTGCCTCATCCCTCTCACAGGAAGCTGACCCTGCTGCACAGGCACACCTCTTCCATGCTACCGCTCAGCTACAGAACTCAGACACAACCACTTCTGAAGAGCCACTTTACTTTAGTGACTTCTCTGTGTTGCCCTTAATAAAAAAACAATCCTATAATGCTAATGTTCATCGTCACATTAAAAATGTCATTTTTAAATGGATAAAATTGCTATTTTGCACATTTTTACAGTTTATCCCATTCCTCCTGGCAGATCCTCTCAAGCTCCATTAGATTGGATGGGAGGCATCTGTCAAGTGCCATCTTCAGGTCTCCCCACAGATGTTCTATGGGGTTTAGGTCTGGGCTTTGGCTGGGCCACTCAAGGACAGTCAGAGACTTGTCCAAAAGCCACTGTTTTCTTGTTTGTTTGATGGGAAAAATTACAGTTTTGTCCATTTAAGGGGTCTGAATACTTTCTGAAGCCAATGTATGTGAAAACGAATAAATATGAAATGAAGAAAAAAACTTAAGGTCTTCAGGTCATGAAAATAGCCATATTTCTGTGAGATATATCGTTGGGTTTCCCTAGCCTAAATTATAGTATCAGATCAAAATTGCACACATAGCGCCTGTCAATAATATACACATTAATTATCTCCCATGTCTCAGTTGATACCAAATATACATGTAGAAATGAGCCCAGGATGAACTGTACACTGTGTATTGATGCTGCTGCAAAAGTGTTAAGCCAATTAGTTCATATTTTGCTGAGATATTTATTTATTTTCTGTCACATATATTATATACTGTGGCTGGTCCCAAAGTCATCCTTTCCAAATAACATTGTGGCACGGCACTATGCAAAAAAACCCCATAAAACCATAGAACTAGTGAACTATGTCCAAAATCGTAATATCAACTATAGGATGCGGTTAATTATGTGGAATTACCTGTTTCCTCTGAACAGTCTTCTTACAAATTACCTAATGACTTAATTTAGAGACCTGAAATAACAAATAATACAAGGCAAAGGCAAAGGCATATGCTGTTTACAATTCTTTGAGTTCATTAAAAATGTGGGAAATGGGAAGGCATCTTCAACAGATTCAGTGACTACTTGGCTGTCCTCCGATGGTACATATCACTGAATGGTGGATATGAAGTTAAATTTGCACTTTTGCAATATTGTGAGGCCAAGCATCATTTCATACATGTGGTGTCCCTGATAACTCTTAAATTCATGGCTTGGTGGAAGAAGTTCTGCTCACTCAGTATTTTTTCCATTGCTGTTTTGCTAAGTCATGACTTCGCTGTATTCATTATAATAATCTACATTCAGCCAGAGAGAAATTGGAAAAATACCATAAAACAGAGATATTTTAGTGTGAGCACGTACTTTAGCTTCTAATATTGTCTCCAATAATATAGTCTTTTTTTGCAATTGTGATAAGGCTTATGTATTCGTTTTAGGTAGCCATAAAGAATACAAGCCAAATAATTCAGGCTATACTCCCTTTTCACTGTGTAGTAAATAAAGGCAATGCATAGGGCTTATCTATGCAAATGTATTCTTTACTCTTAATCAAAAAGTGTCTTGGGAAACACACATTCAACAATATAGCTTTGCTAACATTAGCAGGCAGCATCCCGGTGCTTGCTACACACAGCCTTGCTGACCTATAACAATAAGCAGTGACTGGAGGTGTCATAATGAAGGAAATACTTTGTACACACTTACTTTGTACACAAACCCGTGCACAAAGTGACCTTGGTGAGGATCAATCTGTTGACTAATTGCAGGCTATTAATTGTGTGTAACATCACCAGTACAACGTCTCTGGAGACTGACAGAAATGTAAAACTAATGGCCTTATTTTCCCCTTCCAAAAAGGTGATTATTGAGATTCACCTCTTTGTAAACAAAAACAAAAAACTTATAGAATTAATTGCAAAATGTGGTTGTATGAAGTCATTGAATTTCAATCGGCTGAAATGAAATGTTGACCCCAAATCTGTTTCATATATGTAGATGATGTTTAAACTAGGTTTTCCTACATCAGCTACTAAGTTGAATCTTTATAGCCCACAGTCATTTTTAGCCATTGCCCTGAAACTTCAACAGGAAGGTCAGAATTATGTACTCTTATCAATGCCCCCAAAAGCCCAGTTGTTTTGTTACATTATAGAAATAAGTACATGTGAAAATCTAGTGGGCAGCAATGGGTTTCAGTACAGCACAATGGTATAAACTGATTGAGACACAATACAGTTGTATGATGTTCATGTAAACACTTTTCCATTTTAAAATAGCCTATTTGGTATTTGGCCAATTTATTTTCCTGAGACGGAAACAGCTTTCGGTGACATGAAAGCTGAATTAGATCTGGACAAACATTGAATTTAATGTGTTCCTTTACCAAAGCAGCATTATCAGAAATAGCCTGAACTGAGTCTTCCTCTCTGGTTTGGAGTCCGGCAGCAGGGGTTGTGCCTGGCTGTGTAGACCAGATTGTTGACCCCCAGGACATCAGAACCGGATAAACAAAGGATAAAAGTGAAGAGATTCAAAGCAGCCAAAGCCTTTTTCATAATACAAGGCTATATCTATGTACATCCTCTTCACTCCAAATCCCTTTTTCACTGTACTGTCTATCCTATATCTCATGCAGGCATTATTGTTTTGGCAAGCAAACAACCAGACTTATTTTTACAGTGTGTCTTATTGTATAGTGTTTATGCAGTACTCTTATGAATAACAAGAAGAAGACAAAGAAGTCATATAGCATATCCATCCATCCATCCATTATCTGAACCCGCTTATCCTGATCAGGGTCACAGCGGGGCTGGAGCCTATCCCAGCATACATTGGGCGAAAGGCAGGAATACACCCTGGACAGGTCGCCAGTCCATCGCAGGGCACACGCACCATTCACTCATACACTCACACCTACGGGCAATTTAGACTCTCCAATCAGCCTAACCTGCATGTCTTTGGACTGTGGGAGGAAACCAGAGTACCTGGAGGAAACCCACGCAGACACGGGGAGAACATGCAAACTCCGCACAGAGAGGCCTCGGCCGACGGGGATTCGAACCCAGGACCTCCTTGCTGTGAGGCGGCAGTGCTACCCACTGCACCATCCGTGCCGCCTCATATAGCATATATTAAAGAATAAAATATATACAAACTATATACATAACAATACATATATAATAGATCATATATTCTTATTATTCTATGTATTATTATTATTATTATTATTATTATTATCATTATTATTCTTTGAATATTACCTTTCATATAGTAAAATTCCAACTAGTGCAATTTAATCAAAAGTACAACTGAAATACTACTTTCCATAGTACATAGTTTCAGAAAATCGCAAAATACAAATAGAAATCTCATTGTTGGCATATTTAGTTTGGCATGGTCTCTTTGATGAAGGCCATAATAAAACCGTAACCTTCAAAGCCTACAGCAATCTCTGACCCAAGCGCTGTACATTCACACTTCTTTGCATCACGTTTTGCTGTGCATACAGCACATGGAAACGAGGAGGAAGTGTGTCCTTGCTTCATGAATGCAACTGTTTACATCATCCTACATACTATCACTCTCTCTGTCAACTTCCCCGCCTAGGCCCCTTGTGGAATCTGCCACAGGTTCCATTTTGACACTAATTGGTCTCCTGATGGAGCTGCGCTTTGCCTGGTGGCTGTGAAAGTCAATTAGCTGATGAACGGAGACACAATCTTCACTGCATCTGCATTCAGCACATTTTGCAGGTGGTGGTGTATTGATGGCGCACACGGCAGTCGATCATAAGGAGCACACCGTGATAAACACCCTCAACAGCAGTGAAGCCCTAGTGCAGTCTTCTCAACCTGCCACTGCGGCCCTGCAGCAAACTGCCCTGAGGACATTGAGGGAGACCTTGGTTTTATGATGACATCTGTTCACCTCCGCACTTGACTGAAGGTGCCGGAGTTTGGTGAAGCGTAACTTCTCAATCATCCAGACGATGACATAGTGGTAGAATGACCTCCATACACTGTGGTGGGGGTACGCTCCTCCTGACCAATATAATTAAAGCAATAAAATTAAGGAAGCATGAAAATATGGAGCTTTTAGCAGTAATAATGTCTATGGAAAAAGCATAGGCTCCAGAGTAGACTAGACCCTTCTCAATTGCCCAACACATTCAAAATGGAAATTATGCCGGGAAAATTAAAGTCAGCAATGTTCTATTTCAAACTATTTTCACCTTAGCACCTGTTTTTGTGGTGATAACCTCCATTTAATAATAGAGGATCACATGCAGCTTGAAAGCAGAACACACTGCATCACTGGCATGCATTGTCTCTCTTCACCACGAGAGGGCTGGCTAGGTCTGTTTGAGGCTGAAACTGGACTGTGGCAGAGGGGATGGGTTTGTATTAAAAAGGATGATTGATTCATTGCTGAGCAGGACTGTGCCCCAAAGCAAAGGAAATGGGTCTCCTGTCTTTAAAATGATCAAGTCTCTTTGCCTTGATCTGAAAGCTCTTACACAAAACAACCACTTCCTGAGGCAATCCAAACCCAGAAAGAGGGGGCACGTAAAAAAATAATACAAAACAAAAGATGGTTGTGTTGCCAAATAGGTCTCTTTAGAGACATAAATACATGTCCACACTGAATATGTATAATTGTGATGGGAAATATGTCTGATGACTATGGCGATGATGATTAATAATAATAATAATAGTAATAGTAATGGAGGACATGACAATGAATATGATGTTCATAACATAATTAAAAACCCCACTGTTGACATTATTTTTTTGTCTGTTCTCTTGGCCAGCCATGACTGGGGTACTCCAGTCAAAGATGAACAAAAAAGTTTGAAAGTTTACAGTTTTACAAAAGGCTGAAGCACAAGGCTCCATCTGGCGACAAGGTTCATCAGTAAGATTGATGTAACTGTCAATGCCACGACAGGGGAGAATGCAGTCGAGATCTGGCTTCAATTACTCACACATTTTAAGGATCAAACCCTGATTAATGCTCTAAGTCAGCATTTAACTAAAAGGCTGTTCTGTTTATACACTCACGCACATGGATGTACACACTCACTCACACAAGTGAGTGTGTGCATGCACATACAGACACACACAGAAACACATAGGCACAGATGCTCTCCCATATGCTGGTACAAATGCATAGTATAGAGTGCCATGAAAGTCTTGCCTGACATCCTCTATCATTACATTTGACACACTGACTGGTTTCATATCTTTAGACAAAATGTAATGTAATTACAAAGGGAACCTGTGTAAACACAAAACACATTTTTAAAATGACTAGTTATCAAACACCCATATCACCAAAAGTGATTACCCCCTTAAAATGAATAACAGGTTGGACAATCTTTAGCAGTAATAACTGCAACCAAACACTTCCTACAATTCTTAGTCCACTCTTCTTTTTAGCGATTCAGATGTGGACTTGTGTGCTTTTGTGTTTTGGATCACTGCCTGTCTTGATGCATTACACTTCAGCTTCAGTCACTGACGGATCACCGGACATCCTCCGTAAAGATTTTCTGGTCCAGCATGGCAGAATTCATGGTTCCTTCAGTAGTAGCAAGTTTTCCAGGCAATTCATCCCCACACCATCACATTCAGTTTTCAATATTTTATGCCAGACACCAGACATAATGCCACAAGTGTTGTCCAGAAAGTTCTCAAAGGCTTGGGAAACATCCAGGTGTTTTTTATTGTTGTTTTTTTTTGCAAATGCAAGACAAGCACTGATGTTTCTCTTGGTTAGCTGATTCTATCTTGCTACTCTCCTATGAATCCCATTTTTGGCTCTTTCTTAATTGTGAAGTTAGCTGCGGCTAAAGAGGCCTTCCTCTTCTGGGATTTTTTGTGACTTCCTGGATGAGTTATTGCTGCGCCCTAGGAGAAATGTTCGCTGGCCAGCCACAAGATTTACCACTGTCCCAATGTTTTCCATTTGGAGATAATGACTCTTACTGTGGTTCGGTGGAGTCCCAGAGTCCTAGAAATGACATTTTTACCCTTTCCAGACTGATAAATTACAACAACTTGTTTTGATATTACTGCTGTGGCCTGTGTGATGGCATCGTTAGGGTGCCCTCTGCAGGGGGAGAGGGAGTGGTTTAGCCAGCATGCAAGCTCAGCTGTGGGTAATTGGATAATCATGGTGGGACCTATCTGCTAGATAGGATGCAAACCAAGAGAGGGCAGTCCCAGAAAAGCCAATCTCAGCCAGGGTGGAAATCAGGAGTTTGTGGTTGTCCATGTCAAATGCTGAAGACGGGTAAAGGAGGATCAGGACAGAGGAGAGAGATGAGGCTCTTGCAGTAATACGGTCAAATGTAATAGGTGGTTGCACGATGGTTTATGATGAGTTGAAGTATGACTGTGGGGTCCAGCATTGTGAAGGAGGTCAGTGCAGTAGTGGGTGTGCTTTGGGCAGTAGTTGGTATCACCGGATGAATGAAGGAGTTCCGGATACCAGCTATCTTCCTTTCACAGTGGGCCAGGAAGTCATCTGCAAGAAGGAAACAAACTAGAGATCAGAGACATGGAGCGGAGTCACCATGAGTTGGGGAGTGGAACAGCTCCCGGTGAACATAAGGTCTAACACCAAGGACAGAGTGAGGAGTGAGGTAACTCTAGAGAACTGGTGGCTCTCAGGTGGGAGGTTGAATTTGCCCAGTAGGATTATAGGTATACCATCCACTGGGAGGGAGCTCAGGAGAGTGTCCAGTTCATTCAGGAAGCAGTCGAGTGAACCTGGAGGACGATTGCAGAACATGGTTGTTGTGTTTACGTGGAGCTATTTCTTGTTATTTCTTATTTTCCATCATTCATATCTGGTTATTTGTTAATCCATTACAGTTCATTGCATTCGTCTTCCCCTGTGATGTCTGTGTCTTAAGGTATTCTTAGCCCACTCCCCTGTCTTTGTGATTCACTATTCGGGTGGTTTCAGAATTTTCTGGTTTCCAACGATTCCTTCCCATTCCAGTTTTCGCTTACTTCCTGCTCTCCTCCATTTATGTTTGTATATAGCACTAATCTACTAATAACGACTAACATAGAATTTGTACAGTACTAAATTATATTAACACATTAATCGTCTGTCTAGCTAATTAACTAACAGTCACTAGTTTAAGTCATTGTAATTTAATTAACTAAAAAAATAACTTTATCTCTGGCTTCGATACTGCTCTGTAACTCCACCTCTCGTTCTATCTCTAATTACTTGTCTTGATTCTGCAAAGTGTTCGCACCTGCTCTCCGCTATCACTGCATTCCTTACTGTGCAATTTTCTACTCCTGTGGGTCTGTGTGAATCCAGTCCACATTTTTGTTTCCCCTTGTTATTGTATTACTACCCATTCATGTTTCTCACCTGTTGTATATTTGTTTAGCCCTCCTCTCTCCCCTCATGTATTTAAACCCCTGTTCTCAGTCATGTAACTTGTCAGAACGTTGATCATTTTCCAGTGCCGATTCTGTGTAAGCCTGTTAAATTGAGATTCCTGAAGACACCCCTTTGCCTGTTTTTTTTAGTTTGCCTTGCCCTTCTGATTTTTTGGTTCTGATTGACTTTCTGCTTTGTTTTTGCCTAGCCCTCCTGTACCTCAGCCTTCTGATTTTCTGGATTTTTGACCACTGCTTGTTTTACGACTTTTCTATTGCATCTCGATCTGGCACTGTGTCTGGTTTTTGACTTGGACTGAAATAAAGACAACGTTTTTGAATATCCCCTGGTCTGTGTTTGGGTCTTCGGAACTGTACATAACATTCCATTTTGCTGCCAAAAATGTTGACAGTGTATATGGCCAATTCTGATCTCATCTGACCATAGCACTCTCTTCCAATCACAATTCCAATGAGGTTTGGCAAAGTCAAGGTGCTTGGTTTTGTTTATTGTGGTCCATAAGGGCTGTCTTCATGCCACCCTTCTAAAGAGTTTTTTCGTATGGAGGTGTCATTTTTATTTTTGACTTGGTAAGAGCATGACCCCAAGACACAAGCAATCTCTGCAATTCTTAAACGGTGATCCTTAGGTTACTTATGGCTTCTCTCACCATCTTCCTTGCGGTCCATGGGGATAATAATATATTATCCTGGCAAGTTTTCAACCATTCCAAATGTTTTATACCTTTTTATTATTGCCCTTACAGTGCAGTGCTAGGTGTTATGTTTAGCCATTTGGGGTTTTTTTGTACCCATTTCCCGACCCACTATTGTAATGTGCCGTTATTTCAGTTACTGTCACCTAGTCTGACCTCTCACATTAAGGTTTTTTCGACCACAGAAGTGTTGCTCACTGGATATTTTTTGCACTAAAACTAAAGACTGTTGTGCATGAAAATCTATTAATGATCAGCTGAGATACTCAAACCACCCCGCCTGGCACCCTGCCTTTGTTTTACTTTTATTTCTTATTTCAAGACAATTATTCTATGATTAAATTACACATAGGCATAAATTACAGGTATATATCTACGATAATTTAAATCGATTGCACACTGTCAATATGAAATACAGAGTTTTAAACTTTTCAGGTTAGGTCAAGTAATTCATTTGGCACTGCTGCACATTTTATCATCACTTGTAGCAGTTAGAGAATGTAGGCTCATTAAATTAGTTAAGCAAAGCTATAAATGTTATCGATATTTAGAGGTTGGAGAATACAGACTCTTCAAATTAATTAGACACTGCTTTACATTTTATCATCATTTGTAGAGGCTGCTGCTCACTGGATTTCTTTTGGCAAGAGAGACTAGTGTTAGGGCGGCCTGTGGCGTAGTGGTTAAGGTAAATGACTGAGACACGCAAGGTCGGTGGTTCGATCCCCAGTGTAGCCACAATAAGATCCGCACAGTTGGGCCCTTGAGCAAGGCCCTTAATCCTCCATTGCTCCAGGGGAGGGATTGTCTCCTGCTTAATCTAATCAACTGTACGTCGTCTGCATAAGAGCGTCTGCCAAATGCCAATAATATATATATATATATATATATATATATATATATATATATATATATATAGTGTGCATGAAAATCCCAGTCGAACAGCAGTTTATGAGATTGGCTGATTAGATACTCGCATGAATGAGCAGGTGTAATAAAGTAAAAATGTTCCTAATGAAGTGCTCGGTGAGTGTATATAGATATTATAAATGTATATTGAGTATAGCATCATAGGTGAGGTAAATATCCCTCCCAAACACATGATGCCTATAAGCCAAGGCAATGTGGCACAAAATCACGTAGCTAACTCCGCTCTTCTCATGATGAGTATACAACATCATTAAGCAGCCTAAGAGAAGACATCAAACCGGTTACTGTGGTGGTGGACATAATGGACTCCCGTTGTTCACAGAATGGTGGAATTATTCAAACTTGGAGAAGCTATCCTGATTTATAAGTTAGCATTGTGTCTCCCCATAGTAAGTCTATGGACAATTCATTGTCAATATGTCGAACTGGTGTCACCATTGATTTGGAACAAGAATACCTTTATCCTGTGCGCTCATTAATTAATTGGCACAGTGAATTTTGGTAACTGTATGTTGTCGCCAGTGAAAACACCATGGCCCACCATGCACATCCTTCATCAAACCCTAACCACAACTATACCCCCACCAGATCACACACCCAAGTTTTCATCCACAAATAAATGTTTGCAAAGATGTTACACTGTGGCCCCTCGTAGTCCATTTCTGTTTTAGTATAGCACAAGCGCAAAACACATGGTATTGTTTCTTTCACATAAGGGAGTTTTCAATGCCAAGAGGGGCACAGGTACTTGTCCATATAAGTCTTTATTAAGGCTTGGGCTGACTACAGATGGCCATGTGGTCACTCCAAGAGAATCTGCCTGGTCTGCTGTGCCAAGCTGGTAAAGATCCAACAATAGCAATCTGGAGACTGTATGCACTACACTGGTTGGTTACACTGCAGAACAAATAGCACTGGTTGGTTACACTGCAGAACAAATAGCACAGTAGACTGTTGTGCTATATGTCCTGTAAATAATTCTGTAACTAGGCCCTATCTCATAGATACATTTTGGAGTCTGCAAGCACACTATAGTAAGACATTAAAATGGAGGCATTGAACTATACAATATGGACAGCCATCCACTCTAGCAGACCATAAGACCTCAAACCTTTAAGATTTCTGCTGTTGCTTCTTTACCCTCAACAGGAGAAGGAATCTGAATATGAATACATGCCATGCCTCCCCTACCATCCCTGTGTCCCTTTTAATTCCCTAAAGTTGCAACACTTACTGTAAGAAGTGTCACGTTTCAGGTCTGTCTCACCATGTTTTATGTTGATTTATGTTTATTCATGTTGTCTTAGTCACGTAGTGTTTTATCATGTATTATGTTGTCTAGGTTCGTCATGTTGTCTAGTTATGTTTCGTTACGATTTATTTTCTTGTCATGTTTAGTTATGTTATCGTACGATTTTATTACCTGGTTATGTTGAGTGATTATCGTCTTAGTTTCGCGTTGTGTTATGTTTCGATGCATGTTTATTGTTTAGTTAACTGGTCGTTGTTATGCATACACTTTTACATGTTTTTCCGCAAACCTTGCGTTCCGCCTTCTCTCTCTCTCTCTCTCTCTCTCTCGTTCTGTCCTTCACTCCCCTTATGTTCTATTTGTCTATTTACTAAAACTACTAACGCTAGATCAGGATTGGGTAGAAACTAACAAGACTAATCATGTGTTCATGTTACCTTACGTTTCTCGTGCATGTCATTTACTAATTTACTAATGCTAGGGCAGGATAGGTTTATTACTAACGATTACTAATCTCCTTGTTAAACTTGTCATCCATCGCACCTGTTTTCCATTTCCTTGCTACGCTCTTACTAATTGTCTACACCTGTCTACACCTGCATTTATAGCCCAGTCGCGCAACTGTTCACTGCGAAATTGTCTGCCTCTGTCTTTTCACGCAACTCTTGAGCATTACTTACTGTCTTGATTACACGTTACGATCCAAGCCTGTTACTGACCATCGACCATTGATTTCTGTTTTGTGACCTTCGTTTTGTTTTTCGACTACGTCCCCGCCTACCGTTTATGTACTTTTGCCCCGCTGATTGTTTCATGGTTTCGACTCCCGCTTCGCCCACGACTACGCCTCTGCCTGCCGTCCGCCTGTTCATCTGCCCCGCTGACTGCTCTCCTGCTACCGGACCTCCCCGCACGCCTACCGACTACGAGATTGCCTCTTCCCTCGGCACCGTGCTTTTTGTTCGTTTTGTATTTGTTTGGCTGGATCTTCGTGTATGGACTTTGTTTGTATTGACTACGCTCCTGGGACTCGTCCCGAATAAAGCCCTAACGGGACTTTATCTTACTATTGTTTCTGAGTCGTGCATTTTGGGTCCAACCCCCACGCACCCGTCTCAGAACAATTTCGCCACCATGGACCCTGCTGACTCATCTGCCATGTTCCACGCCCTCCAGGAACAAGGAGCCATCGTCCGGCAGCATTCACAAGGAATCTCCGAGCTTCACCTAGAGATTCGTGAACTGTGTGCAGAGATGAGGAGGCTCGCCGTTGCGGTCCTGCCACAACCACGGGAGGAAACCACCCACCCACCCACTTCCCCGGCGGTCAACCCCTCGGGAGCCTGGCAATTCCGGGAGCCCCAACAACCCCCCCCGGAGAGGTTCGGTGGAGAACCTGAGAGGTGCAAGGCGTTCCTACTCCAGTGCGAGTTTGTATTCAGACAACAGCCCCAGACCTACAACAGCGACGACCGTCGGATTGGCTATGTGATGGGATTACTCAAGGGGAGGGCGTTGGATTGGGCTACGGCGGTGTGGTCCGGGGGTTCTTTCCCTCCCCGTTACCCAGCCTTCGCCGACGAGATTCGTAAGGTGTTCCAACACGCATCCAGTGACCAGGAGCCATCCCAGAGACTGATTGCTCTGCGCCAGGGACGGAAGACCGCGGCAGACCACTCCATCGACTTCCGCACCCTCGCAGCAGCTACTAGTTGGAACGATGCAGCCTTGGCGAATCTCTTCCTGGCCAGCCTGAGCGAGACGCTCCAGGACGAGTTGGCGCGACTGGACCCCATCACCCAGCTCGACCAACTCGTGCGCACCACAATCCGCCTGGACAACCGCGCCAGACAACGCCGGTCGGAGAGACCGATCCTTCCCGGCAACCCGTACCCCAGGCAGGGCCCAAGTCCTCGACGTGAGGAGCAGCAGTTGGAGGGACCAGAACCCATGGACCTGTCCCGGGCCGGTACCAGGGTCTCGACCGAGGAACGAGCACGCCGCAGAACCACCGGTTCGTGTTTCTACTGTGGGAGGCCGGGTCACACCCAGGCTCGGTGCTCCTTCAGGACCAGGCGACCAGTAGAGGTGAGAGCAGTCGACAGGCATGAGGGTGTTGACAGAGAGAACCATCGTCCCATGCTCACCACGCTGTTGATTCTTCCCGACAGAACAACCCGGATTAACGCGTTGGTGGATTCTGGAGCGGACGCCAATCTCATCGACGAAGTGTTGGTGTCCGAACTGAACATTCCCACCCTCCCTCTACCCCACCCTGAGAATGCGCGGTCGCTGGATGGAAGGACTTTCTGCCGCATGACGCACATTACCATTCCCTGTCAACTGGTCATTTCTGGGAACCATCGAGAGATGATCCAGTTCCGCGTCATCCAGTCCCCCAATGACCAACTCATCTTGGGATTACCCTGGCTCCAGAAACACAACCCCACGATCAACTGGAGTTCCAATCAAGTTCAAGCCTGGGATTCTAGATGTCATCTGCCCTGCTTGCGTTCCGCTCCACCACCAGCTGAGGGAGCACCAGCTCCACCACAGACTCCCAAGCCCTCCCTGGAAAGGGTTCCCACACCTTACCATGACCTGGGCGCAGTATTCTCCAAGATTCAAGCTCAGTCTCTGCCGCCTCATCGACCCTACGACTGCGCCATCGAGCTCCTTCCTGGTTCGTCACTTCCCTCAAGTCGCCTTTACAACGTCTCCAGACCTGAAAGGGAGGCTATGGAGACATACATCCGTGACTGCCTGGCTAACGGACTAATTCGCCCTTCTTCCTCTCCCGTCGGTGCGGGATTCTTCTTCGTCCAGAAGAAGGATGGCTCCCTACGCCCGTGCATCGACTACAGGGAGCTGAACAACATCACGGTGAGGAACAAGTATCCTCTGCCCCTGATGGACTCCGCGTTCCACCCACTTCACGAGGCCACCATCTTCACCAAGCTGGATCTTCGCAACGCGTACCACCTGGTCCGGATCCGCGAGGGCGATGAATGGAAGACCGCCTTCAATACCTCTCTCGGACACTTTGAATACCTGGTCATGCCATTCGGCCTCACCAATGCTCCTGCTGTGTTCCAGGCCCTGGTGAATGACGTTCTTCGGGACTTGTTGGGTCGCCATGTGTTCGTCTACCTGGATGACATCTTGATCTACTCCACTAATGCCAAGGATCATGAAAACCACGTCAGGCAAGTTCTACAAAGGCTTCTAGAGAACAAATTGTTTGTCAAGGCAGAGAAGTGCGTCTTCCACTCCGACACAGTTGAGTTCCTTGGGTTTATCCTGGAGAGGGGACAGATCAGGGCGGATCCCAAGAAGATTCTGGCGGTCACCGACTGGCCCACACCCACCTCACGCAAGCAACTCCAGCGCTTCTTGGGATTCGCCAATTTCTACCGTAGGTTCATCCGTTCCTACAGTCAAGTGGTCTCTCCCCTAACCAAGCTCACGTCCCCAGCGGTGCCATTCCGGTGGAGCCCCGAAGCTGAGACGGCCTTCACCAAGGTCAAGAGACTGTTCGCTTCCGCTCCCATCCTGGTACACCCCGACCCCACCCGCCAGTTTGTGGTCGAGACGGACGCTTCCGACACAGGGGTGGGAGCAGTGCTCTCTCAGGTGGCGGCCGCTGACAACCGACTACACCCCTGCACCTTCTTCTCCAAGAAGCTGTCCCCGGCGGAGAGGAACTACGACGTTGGAAACCGTGAGCTGCTGGCAGTCAAACTGGCGCTGGAGGAGTGGAGACATTGGCTGGAGGGGGCCGAGAAGCCGTTCATCGTTTGGACCGACCACAAGAACCTGGCATACCTCCAGACAGCCAAAAGGCTGAATTCTCGACAGGCAAGATGGGCGCTGTTCTTCGGGAGGTTCAACTTCTCTCTCACCTACCGTCCAGGTTCGAAGAACGTTAAGCCCGATGCCCTGTCCCGTCAATTCAACACCTGTTCTGAGCGTGAGATCCCCGAAAACATCCTTCCTACCTCCTGCACCATCGGATCCGTCACATGGAAGATCGAGGCGGTGATCCAGAGGGCTCTACGGGAAGAGCCCGATCCCAGGTCCAACCCCGGATTACGCCTATACGTCCCCTCAGCCGCTCGGACACAGGTGCTGCAATGGGCCCATTCATCCCTCCTTTCCTGCCATCCCGGCTTTACCCGCACCTTGGCGGTGCTGAAACGGAAATTCTGGTGGAGTACCATGATCCCCGACACCAGACGCTTCATCAAGGCCTGTACCACCTGTGCCAGAAGCAAGGCCTCCCACCAAGCCCCTGCTGGCTTACTCCAACCTCTGCCTGTGCCCAGCCGACCCTGGAGCCACATCGGCGTGGACTTTGTTACCGGACTTCCCCCTTCCGAAGGTAACACCACCATCCTCACTGTGGTGGACCGATTCAGCAAAGCGGCACACTTCATCCCCCTGGCTGGATTGCCCACCGCCCAAGAAACCGCAGAGGTTCTGGTGAGAGAAGTATTCCGCATTCACGGACTTCCCTCGGACATCGTTTCTGACCGCGGCCCCCAATTCATCTCCCAAGTTTGGAAGGCATTCTGCGTGGCCCTCGGGGCCACAGCTAGCCTCTCTTCGGGCTACCACCCTCAGTCCAATGGCCAAACGGAGAGGGCCAATCAGGATCTGGGGGCCGCTCTACGCTGCGTATCGGCAAGGAATCCAGCCGGCTGGAGCAAGATGCTTACCTGGGTGGAATACGCACACAACACCTTACCCTGCGCTGCCACCGGAAAATCACCTTTTGAGGTCTCCCTGGGCTACCAACCTCCACTGTTCCCTGACCAAGAAGCCGAGATCGCTGTTCCCTCCCTCGCCATCCACATGAAACGGTGCGCCAAGGTTTGGAGGGATGCCAAGGCCGCGCTGCTAAGCACGGCAGACCGTAATCGGCGTTTTGCTGATCGCCACCGCACTCCAGCCCTGGCCTACAAACCAGGTGACTCCGTCTGGCTGTCCACTAAGGACATTCCCCTCCAAGCCACTTCCCACAAACTGCAACCCCGCTTTATTGGTCCCTTTAAGATCCACAAAATCATCAATCCTTCCTCTGTTAAACTGTCACTCCCTGCTTCCCTTAAGATTCACCCCACATTCCATGTTTCATGTATTAAGCCCGTATCCTCTCACCCCATATGCCCCCCGGATCCCCCACCACCTCCCCCCCGCATTATTGACAACCACCCCGCATTCACGGTTAAGAAACTCTTGAACATTCGTAAGAGGGGCCGTGGGGTGCAATACTTGGTTGACTGGGAGGGCTATGGCCCTGAGGAGCGTTCCTGGGTCGCTCCCAGTCTCATTCTGGACAAATCGCTTATCAGAGACTTCCATCGTGACCACCCTGATAAATTCCAAGGACCGCCAGGAGTCGGTCGTTAAGGGGGGGGTCCTGTCACGTTTCAGGTCTGTCTCACCATGTTTTATGTTGATTTATGTTTATTCATGTTGTCTTAGTCACGTAGTGTTTTATCATGTATTATGTTGTCTAGGTTCGTCATGTTGTCTAGTTATGTTTCGTTACGATTTATTTTCTTGTCATGTTTAGTTATGTTATCGTACGATTTTATTACCTGGTTATGTTGAGTGATTATCGTCTTAGTTTCGCGTTGTGTTATGTTTCGATGCATGTTTATTGTTTAGTTAACTGGTCGTTGTTATGCATACACTTTTACATGTTTTTCCGCAAACCTTGCGTTCCACCTTCTCTCTCTCTCTCTCTCTCTCTCGTTCTGTCCTTCACTCCCCTTATGTTCTATTTGTCTATTTACTAAAACTACTAACGCTAGATCAGGATTGGGTAGAAACTAACAAGACTAATCATGTGTTCATGTTACCTTACGTTTCTTGTGCATGTCATTTACTAATTTACTAATGCTAGGGCAGGATAGGTTTATTACTAACGATTACTAATCTCCTTGTTAAACTTGTCATCCATCGCACCTGTTTTCCATTTCCTTGCTACGCTCTTACTAATTGTCTACACCTGTCTACACCTGCATTTATAGCCCAGTCGCGCAACTGTTCACTGCGAAATTGTCTGCCTCTGTCTTTTCACGCAACTCTTGAGCATTACTTACTGTCTTGATTACACGTTACGATCCAAGCCTGTTACTGACCATCGACCATTGATTTCTGTTTTGTGACCTTCGTTTTGTTTTTCGACTACGTCCCCGCCTACCGTTTATGTACTTTTGCCCCGCTGATTGTTTCATGGTTTCGACTCCCGCTTCGCCCACGACTACGCCTCTGCCTGCCGTCCGCCTGTTCATCTGCCCCGCTGACTGCTCTCCTGCTACCGGACCTCCCCGCACGCCTACCGACTACGAGATTGCCTCTTCCCTCGGCACCGTGCTTTTTGTTCGTTTTGTATTTGTTTGGCTGGATCTTCATGTATGGACTTTGTTTGTATTGACTACGCTCCTGGGACTCGTCCCGAATAAAGCCCTAACGGGACTTTATCTTACTATTGTTTCTGAGTCGTGCATTTTGGGTCCAACCCCCACGCACCCGTCTCAAGAAGACTTTGCATGCATTCCTATTCACTCTGACATTAGGTCAAATAAAGCATGCAAACATAAAAAGGAAGAGTCCACTTTTAATCTAATCAAAGAGTCCAATGTCGCACAAATGTATAGTTAATAAACAATAAAATTGTTTCAGTGATGGGTTTATGTTGTTTGTCTGTTTGAGCCGAACGTTATGCAGGGAGCTCCCAACAGTCCTATTGAGACCACATGCAAAACATCAAAAGAACCAGATCATAAGAAAGCTGAATAAAATGAAGCTGTTGGAAATATCACAAACCAAATCAGGCCGGAGAGTGAGTAGGAATATGTGGTTAATTTCTCAAGATGACAAGTAAAAAGACAGTGGTGTCCAAAAACGTTGCAGGATAATCAGGATAATTGACTTACACAAACTATAGCTGCTTTTAACAGCTTGTTTGCAGTCATGACTCCAGGGATTTTTGACACAAGCTTTGACAACAGCCAGATTCCACAAGTGTAAAACCAATTTGCACATTTTACAATTGTTTTCACAGATTGTCGTCTTTTATTATCTTTTTTTCACCTGAAGCCTTGTCTCATTAATGTTAATAAACTTCTGTTCTTCTGATTTTAATCTGAAATTTTGCATGGATCCAGGGAATAGTCAGTCAGGGACAGGTGGAGCCTGTCTTTGACAGGATAATTACGTTTCTTCAGGGTCTTGCTTCATTCTGGATATGAAGCTGTCCCTGCAAATAACAATGTCATGCTGTGAACATAATGTCATTTGGAGAAACCCAACTCTTTATCCCTGCATTCCTGCGTCAAAATTAAAGTCACCTTCCAATATCATTCCCAAGTCATAATAAACATGTTCAAGGCGGGGTCAAAGGTCATGGCTCCTCTCTGTCAGGAGGGCTGTATCCAGGCAACCTTCAGGTGGTTCAGCCTCTGATGTCAAATGCCATGTCATTTACCTCCACGCACACAGAAAGCCTGCCTCCCCAGCTGTGTTCAATTCCTTCATGAGCTGAATTGCTGCCACGCCATTTCCTAGATTTACACTGAGACCAAGCTATCAAAGACACATCACTACCAGATGTATTTTTTTTTCATCATCTGTTCCTTTCTGAGAATTAAATAAATATATTTTTATAAGCAGAATGAGATCAGTGGAAAGGACCCAGTGAGGTCTTTCCAAATGTCAATCTCTGCTAATGGAATTTAATCCAGAAATGAGTCCTGGCTCCATAACAGAAAAAAACCAAGCATTTGGTTCTCATTTCCACATTATATATAATACACTCCATTCACCCCACGCCTCCCACCACCCTCATTCCATTATTGCCCCTATGCCTGTGACCCCCCACCCCAAAAAACACATCCTTGCAGCAATCTATGTAGTCTTATGGCTGACTACCCAACAATGGAGGAAGAAACATATGGTGGATGCCCCATCTAAAGGGTGGTCAGGCAAAGCACATTAAACCAAAACTTTATCATGGCAACACCCAAATTAAATTGCACACACACACACACTGCCCACATGCAGTCACAAGGATGGGCCCACACATGTACAAATGCACATGTCCACACTCAAATATACACATGCACATGCACACAAAAATACAACTGATTCAGTTTGTATAAGATGAGGCAGCAATGTATTTATTTATTTATTTTTAAAACATCCACCAGTTAATTTTGTCCTCTGGAGGGGACATGAGTCTCTGCCATTCAATAAAAATAAAATTATTCATAATTTTTCACTACATTATCTTTTTGTCATCCAACCTATATTACTATTTTTTTTTAAATTATTCTTCTTCTATTTAAAAAAAAAACCCTTTTTCTTTTGGGAGTCAGGAGGATTCAAAATAGCAGGAACATAAAAAAGAGCTAGAATTTTGTGAAATTCTCATTACCACACCTGGCAGCCACATTTGAAATCAGTGCATACTTGAGTTCTGTTCTGTAGTTTCTCTCTCTCTCTCTCTCTCTCTCTCTCTCTCTCTCTCTCTCTCTCTTTCTCTCTCCCTTGATATGTTGTTTTTTGTACTTTTCTTATACAAATATTTGGTTTCTATGGTGATTAAGGGACATTTTGAGTAGGATTTAAAAAGGTACTAGCTTATTTTAAAGACAAGACACCACAGAAGCAAGACTGAATACGTGGAACAGAAGACAAGGAGGGGCAAATATAAGTGGATAGGCTACAGCAGCAGAAGACTTAATGCGTCTAAAAAATAGGTCGAATAAATTCCTAATGAAGTGTTCACTGAGTGTACATTTCAATGCATTATTTATTTCAACTTAATACAACTTAAATTTGTATTAACTTTTCGAAAAGTAAATACAAGAATATTTTACTGTATGTTAAGAAAATGCATGAAGTGCAAAATATACTTTAACTACTTTAAGTATACTATGGATGCACTTAAATTTACAGTAGGCCTATATGTTTTTCTTGGATCAATAAGGCTTTTAAAGGCTCTAGGCCAGTAATTTCATTTGTGGGGGATGTATCTTGTCAATTTACTGCTCTGTCTGCTGTCTGTTTTATCAGTTATATTGACTGTGTCAATGTGCTCTGTAGTTTTAGCATATGTATTGTATATTTTATTTTTTGATACTACAAATAAAGCTTCCTCTGGGAAAAAAAAAGAAGTAATTATATTATAATAAATCACCAAAGTCTCTCAAACTCAACTCAATAGTGGATCTCCACTATTTGGAAATTCTTGTTTTAAAAATGTATTCATATTTTCAATAATAGTGATATATGTAACCTGAAAAAAAAAAGTCATTATTGTGTTTGTTTCTTTTTGATCCTAGTTTTTTAGTCCTAATACAGTCGACAACTAATCAGAATGTGACAGTTCGTGGGGGGCTGGATAGTAGGCTACCAGTGGATGCGCTGTTTCTCTTTCAAGAACTTGAGAGGAGAGTGGATGGCTATTTATTGCATCTTCATTCCGCCGTGTAGCTCTTACTCCCTTGTCTCCCTATTGTGGCAGAGAGTGGGGTCACATTGTAGTTTTGGCAGGAGCTCTTGAGCAGATGCAGATGTAGCCTACAGTCGCCCCTCCTCCTCCACACACTGTGCTGCAGCGCGGACGAGAAGCAGGAGGTTACCATCAAAAGCCTCACAGCCCAACCCTCCGTGTTATCCTCTGCCTAAATTGTCATCTCTAAAGCGGAGGTCAAAACCTGCTGGAACTTTTTCAAATTCACACAGTATGTTGGAGGAAAAAATAACACTCCACTACATCATTACCAATATTCATATTCTCGTGCCATTGTAAACACTGCTTATGACTAAATGTAGAGTAATAGTTTCTTATTGCCACTGAACTGAAATAAGATAGGGGGCAGTTGATAGAGGCTAAATTGTGTTTACAGTGGCGTGCGTCTATAAACGTGCGACTATTTAAGGTACTGCGTACCATAACAAAACTAACGACGTAATTAAACCATACTTGTAAGATTATGGTAATTATGTTAATTCGAAGAAAACAGCATGTTCCGCAGCACCACTCATGTAACCTACAGGATACATTTTTTGACTCCGCAACATAGGCTATAGTGCGGGGTTATAGATGTAGCCTATTGCCCGCAAATATTTACTGCTACTGTCTGTAGCAGTAAAAGTGATAAGTGACGTAAAACTGTAAAACGTAACTACTTTGCCATCTAGTACTTTATATAGGCGTCTAGTAAGAACCACGAATCGGTAAATAAGCAACCGTTGGCTATAGGCTACATATGCAATTCCGTCATAACCGATATAATTAGTTAATTTTAAAAGGTTTACGAGTAAAACAAAGTATAAGAGCGAAAATCTCGAACGCTAACCCAGGAAATCATTTACTATAGCGAGAGCTTCATGACGTCTTCCTCCGCCCTCTTTGCAGTTGAGAAGTTGACATCCAGCTTACCCTCCCCGGTGCGGTACCCTCCCTATGGTCCGTCCACTAACTTTGGCTCTTGAGAAATAGTTGTGGATCGCTCTAATAAGCTGTTTCAACGTTCTCAAAACAAATTTTATTGAGACTATTTTTCTTTTCACTGTTTCATGCACATAGTCCATGCATGCGCACACATAAGTGACAATGGTTTCAAATGCATATATTTTAGGGGTTTTGTGCTTTTGCTCAATATGGATAGGCTCGCAAGCTCAGTTGGATAGACCCAGATTTAAAGGTAAGAACATATTTATAACGCTACTGTTTTCGTCATTTTATGATAGAAATTATATATATATATATATATATATTATATGTTTCATATTTAGCATGTATATAGCCTATATATAGTGGTATTGTATTACAAAACAAATAGTATTCTATTTAATTTTTCTTGTAATTGTAAGGAACTGCAACAATCGCATCTGTCAATGTCCATTATATTAGTCGGAGCATTTATTTGAGGTTGTATTTATACACTAATATCAAGCCTAATACAGAATGCATAAGGGTATCAATGCAAACCCTTATTTTTTTATGAAGAAAAAGGCTATTTAAAATTATCATTGCTTCGTGTTGAACGTTGTTTGAGCTATTTGGTTAAAGCATTAGGCTACATTTTGAATCTTAAATAGCCTATAGATAACCTAGTGCAATCATTAATGTACAGCAACAGTTGATGTATCTGGCATGTTTTTTTATTTTTTATACTGACATTCAATAGCATACATTAATTTTAACTCTATTGGTACTGGATACTGCAGAAATGGGAACAGTAATTAATGTCAACAACGAACGAAAGGGAGCACTTTGCCAAATCCGCTCCTATCGGTGCCTCAATCAGTGCTCTGCCCAGGTTGGAAACTGTAAGCCTTCCATACGTATTTACAGTACAGGGCTATTCCAGCCAAACATCTACAACCAAGACGTGTTTCGCGGTTAGTACGGCAAAGTTCGTGTAACTGCAATCTTCCATAACTGCTGGCAACATTTCAACCGCGTCATTACCCATGTTATCTCCCGGCCATTCCCACTCTACGAACCTCCCTCTTTGAAGGAACCTGTCGTCATACACGTGGACATATACTAGGCATATAAATATAATAACTCACAGATCCTGGCCTTGGATTATTGCATGAGTTATTTTCCATTCCCTTACCTTAGAGCATTATAGGTGTTTCCTGGTCTTTTTAGAACTGGTCTTTTCTTAGGGTAATCGTATGCTGTATTAAGTTTGAAAGCCATTCAACCTTTTATGGAATACAATTTGGCATTATACTATGGCAAATATGCTTCAGTAAATGCTATATTTGGAATTTATGGCACTTTATTAGGTATTCACTGAATAAAAGCATGAAGACTGCAGTTGAATGGCTTGGGTTTCCATTTTAAGTGCTTTTAGTAGATTTTGCTGACATTTTATTTTTTACATTTTGAGCTGCCGTGTTTTCGTTTTGCGTTTACTTTTCCGGTTAAGTTTTGTATTTGTGTATTCTGTTGTAGGTTAGGTGGCACGGATGGTGCAGTGGGTAGCACTGCCGCCTCACAGCAAGGAGGTCCTGGGTTCGAATCCCCGTCGGCCGAGACCTCTCTGTGTGGAGTTTGCATGTTCTCCCCGTGTTTCCGTGGGTTTCCTCCGGGTACTCCGGTTTCCTCCCACAGTCCAAAGACATGCAGGATAGGTTGATTGGAGATTCTAATTTGCCCATAGGTATGAGTGTGTGAGTGAATGGTCTGTGTGCCCTGTGACTGACTGGTGACCTGTCCAGGGTGTATTCCTGCCTTTCGCCCAATGAATGCTGGGATAGGTTCCAGCCCCCTGTGACTGTGTTCAGGATAAGCGGGTTAGGATAATGAATGAATGAATGTTGTAGGTTGCCCGTGATCAGGCAGCGTTTTCCTTGGTTCTTATGAGTTAGGTCAGAGTAGGATGACATTTACCGGAAGACTCACTCCTTTTGCTTTTTCCTTGGAAGTAAGGGAAAAGGAAAGCTCACCAAAGTCAAAATTTCATGAAGTCACCTGTTCGGTGAACATTTACTTACGAGAGCACTATGAAAAGACGGCAGGGTCAGTTGCGTTTGTCACTCTCAGATTTCAAAAATAGTGCAAGAGGGCATTGAACTGTATAATAATGCTGTATATTACACGTTATATTCATAGACTGTGGGAAGCTTAAACAGTGTTGTGATCTGAGGTTGTTTGTTGTTGCAATTCCTCTCTTCGCCATCCAAAATTACCTGTTGTACCTTTAAGTAACTAATCCAGCACATTGGATATGAAATTAAACTAATTGTGGTTATTGCTTGTCTCTCTCAGCAGCAACAGAATTAATTATTTAGTGTAAATAAACATCGTATCTGCTCAGATCCAACCAAATGCCTCAAAACTCATTGGACGGTGCTTCAACTTGAAGCAGGACAAGGAGCCCAAACACACTGCTAAAGCAACTGATTTTCTTCACTAAGTGCTATTTTTAAAGTATTCATAAGACAGGAATAAAGTCACATTCCCTGTTTATAAGCATGAACCTCAGAAAATACTGACCACCAGTGCCATAGACATTTACAAGCCAACAAGGCTGTTTCCATGTTCCCTGCTGTGAATTTAACAGGAACATTTGAATAACTTGTTGGATCCTGTAGATTCTGTTGTAGCACTGTTGTGTTTATAACCTATCAACGCACCCCCTAGCTCACCAAAATATTGACCATTAAGTTTACTGCGATCCAGCTCCACTCTATTTAGATCTAATTTTGTGGAAGTAAATATGGTTTTTTGCTTGTGGCCAGATTTAGATTTAGAGATTGGGGCCTGGATGCAATCAAAATCCTTTGACTTCAATACAGATGCTAATTATTTCCTTGGAAACAGTTCAAAATTTTCCAAAATTCACTTGCCGAAATGTTTGTGAAGAAAAAAATATTTATTGTAAGTTTTGGACAAATAAATATATAGTTATATAGAACTGAGAGGATTCAAATTGAGCACAAGGTCCCACTTAAAAGTACAATTAATCACATTAATCACACAAATAATCACATCAATTTAATTGCCTGTCTTTGGCTTTCAGTAAATGCAACCATTTCACTTTAAACATCGACTTAGTTTTTACACCAGGAGGTTCAATGAATACTTGATAGGTCATTATAAATATGCATTAAAAGTCAAACCCTTGGCTGAGAACTTGGCTAAAGGAATCTATTCAGCCCAATAGCTAACTGTAACTGTCCCCATTTATTATACTCGGAATCCATCTACTGGCAAAAAAAATTCTTGGTTGAAGTGAGTTCTAAATCGAAGGTTTTGTTTCATGCATAGCTAGATGCATAACTTAAAAGTATAGCTTGCAAAATTATTTTCCATTTCAATGATAATTCTGCTGTCTAAAACACATTTCTTCAGTCAAATCTTAAGGATACACCATTTGTCTGCCACCAACATGGTATTTGCATATAAAGTTACCTTTCCTACTGAGATTATATGTTCTCTCATGTGTAACAATAATGAGAAATATCCCATATTAGCGAGTCAGCTAGCCAGCTAGCAAGCAAGGTATAACTACTTTTTGTCAGAACGCCGGACAGAAGAACCATGCGCAGACTCTGTTATGTACTGCACTGAGGACCCAAAAGCAGACCAATGCATAATCCAGAAACGTTGTTTATTCAGTCCAAGGTTCAGAGCCAAGAGATCAACAGACAATGCCCAAATCAGAATGCAAAAGAATAGTCAAAAAAACGATCAAAGGTCAAAATCCAGGAGTCAGAAAAAGGTACAAAAGGGCTGAGGGAAAAATCTGAGTCGAGAAGGCGGAGCAAATAATCAAAAGCCAAAGAAACAGATGGGCAACCAAAACAAGAGGGCAAGGCAAACTCGGAAATCAAAACAAAGGGGTGTCATAAGAATCTCAGTAAACAGGCGTACTTAAATAACTGAATATGATCAACGTTCTGACAACAAGTACTGTGGAGTCTGAGGTTTAAATACATGAGGGAAGGTGACAATCTGGTGGGGATCTGGAGAAAGGTGGGCTAAACAAATAGACAACAGGTGGGAAACATAATAGGGTAATAATACAATAACGGGGAGACGAAAACACGGACTGGATGCACGTAAACACACATTAAAAAATTACATGTTTCATATCGGGAGTAGACATTTGCATAGAGTGAAGACGTAGTGATAGTAAGCAAGTAATCAGGGATAGCATAGGAAGGCGGAGTTATAGAACAGCATGGAAAGCTAGGAGATACGTTAGTGAGTTAGTTACATGATTAAATCTAAACTACCCAATTAAAGTGACTGCTAGTTTGTTAGTTAGACAGACAGTAAGTGTATTAATCGGATTAGACTGTACAATATCTAAATTAGTAGTAGTTAGTAAGAATAGTGCTTTACAACATTTAACAATTAAGAGAAGTTGGAAGTAACGAATGCGAGGCTGGAAGAAACTAACGAAACCACCCAAATAGTGAAGCACGCAGACAGGGGAGTGACCCGGGCTCAGAAACATTCAGACGCAGACATAATAGGGGATCATGAATGCAATAACTGAAATGGGCAACAATAACCAGATTTGAATGAATATGAATAAATAACAAGAATAAACAATAATAGCACTAAAACAGAACAGAGCATTACAGACAGGGATAAGAATATGGCAGGCTTCATTAACAAAGGGCTGACCCAAAATGTAATCCAGGAACAGGCAATGGTCGTAATCCAGGCAGACAGATATATGCAGGGTGATCAGAAGAGTAGTCAGCAAACAGGCAGAGTTCAAAAACAGGAAGGCAGTCCACACAGGCGAAAGTACAATCACGAAATCCAAAAAACATGGGGAGTCCAAAACCAGGCAAAGATCAAAACCAGAAAATCCAAAAACAAAAGAAAAACAAATGTACAGAAAAACAGATGGGAAAACAAGTCAGAAAATCTAGCCAAGTGAACTCACTCACTGTTGGTGTTTATGACTAGCCTAATAAACTAACATTAACATAGCTGACGATTTAGATGAACGTTTTCTATTCATGTACGCCGACCTAGCTGGCCCTCGCTTTACTGTTTCCAACACTTTTCACAAATTGAGTGCTTGCCAGTGTGATATGTAATGCTATCTAGCTAGCTACGACCTGCACGCAATAACGTTGCCAAACATAATGGCATAACATAGAACGTCGGATTAGCATCATCCAAGTTAGCATTGTGTTTCGTGATGTTAAGTCTATGGACAATTCATTATCAAAGTGTGGAATTAGGAGGTCTAATTGAAATTTAATAGAATACAGTCATGAAATTAGAAAAAGCATGCATGCTTTTGAACTACGGACATAATCAGTGGTGTTGTGTCGGGATCCATTGGATTTAAATTGAGTAAGTCACTTAGACGCCATTTCTTCCCCATTCTGATAGTTGATGTGAACATTAACTGAAGCTCTAGACCGTATCTGCATGATTGTATGCATTGCACTGCTGCCACACAATTGGCTGATTAGATAGTCACATGAATAAGTAGGTGTAAAGGTGTTCCTAATAAAGAGCACAGTATAGTGTATAGTACTACTGCGCTCATTATAATACCAATCAAATGCTTCATAGTTTTAAACAGTGTGGACATCAGGCCTTCCCTTACAGTGCTCCAGTGGTTTAGTGCAGTAAGGAAGACAGTACCTGCAATGTGTTCCTGTCTCCCCTCAGAATGTCCTGTGGATTTGTTCTTTGTACTGGATACCTCTGAGAGTGTTGCACTTCGGGCAAAGCCCCCAGATTTCTACATCGACCAGATCAAGGCCTTCACCAAGACCTTCATTGATGAGCTGAAAGACATGTATGTACTGAATCATGACCAGAAGCTCCAACCTGTAAGAGCGAGGAGGTGGAGTCCGCTCCTGGCCCTGAGAGTGTCATTTTTATAGATAGCCAGCAGCTGAATGAAACATGGAATGTCAGGCGAAACCATAGTAGTAAATTCAATTGGCAGAACTTCCTGTTACAGTATGTCCCAATCATTGTGTTAAATGAACATGAAGTTTACATTGAACATGTTTGTTACATTTTGCTCAGAATTTTTTGAGTCTGTTGGGTCCACTAGATTTGTGATGTGATGTGATGGGGTAATGTATTGCAACAGCTTACTATGAAAAAGACATTGATATTTTGATTGTATTGCCTTCCCATTTACCAGACCTACAACCAGTCATTATGAGTCCCATTTCTGCTCTAAAAGGCTCATGTTAGATATCAATGCTCTTGACTATACACAAAGCCTCCAATGAAATGATTCAGATGATAAACCTGAGGACACAGAGAGGGCACTACAACAGATGACATAGGGCTATGCATTGATATGTAAGGACACATGTTAAATCATTCAGCTTTTGTATTCAATATATAATTAAATTGTTACTTTTGACGTGTAAATAATCGATTGGACATGCTTTTCTTTTTGTGTTAATCTCTGCATTTCCTAGGCGTCAACCATGTGACCGATACTTGATTTGGAACTCAGGAGCACTGCACTACAGTGACGACATCGTGATGGTCCATGAGCTGAGTGACTTGAATGCTGAACGCAACACGCTAAAGCAGAATGTAGACATGATCACTTACATAGGAAAGGGCACCTACACCGATTGCGCCATCAAGCGGGGCGTAGCAGAACTGCTGGGCGGGTGAGTGTCCGGAGGCCGAATTTTGTATTCTTGTAATCTGTTTTCTTCTGCACAGCCATAGACACACATTCAAATACTGTAACATATACACTGTAATGCACGCATATATGAACACGTGCACTTTCTCTCTATCTCTCTCTATCTCACACACACACATGCACGCACTGAATATGCATATAGACATTGGGATATACTATGTGTATACTGTGCATATACAGTGTATGCGTACACAGAAATACTCATACAGTACATACTCGTGCACATGTACACAAATGATCAAATGTACACCTGTGGACACACACGCCCACACAGCGACACACATGCACACTGGCTTGCCTATATGCTATGAAAAATAGTACTATATAGGTCTATAGTGCTATAACACTGAATATGAAAAAATAGTACTATATAGGCCTATAGTGCTATAACACTGAATATGAAAAATAGTACTATATAGGCCTATAGTGCTATAACACTGAATATGAAAAATAGTACTATATAGGCCTATAATGCTATAACACTGAATATGAAAAATAGTACTATATAGGCCTATAGTGCTATAACACTGGCCACATACTATGTTGAACACAGAAAAAAAAGTAGACACATGAGTCATATACTGTATCTGAAAACATCTGGAATGGTCTTTTGACAGAATAGGAGGCAAACCAATTTTTAATGAGTGCCAGGACCAACGGATGTACTGTAATACAAAAACAATACCCAAATAGTAACAGACGTGCAGGCATGCAGACACAAAGAGCACCAGTATCACATAGGCACACATGTGCACGAGATACACTATATAACATTATAGTATCTGAGCAGGGCAAGGGTGCTCACCTCCTGCTGGATTTAAGAAGCTCTGTGGTACTATAAGGCTTCTTTAAAATCCTTCACCGCAGTCTGTGTTTGGTACGACCGAGGTCTAGACTTGATGCCGATGTGTATGCTTTGGCTTCAGGGGCTCGCATTATCATGAGAACAAGTACATTGTGGTGGTGACAGATGGACACCCTGTCACAGGCTACAAGGAGCCCTGTGGGGGTCTGCAGGATGCCGCCAATGAAGCCAGACAGCATGGAGTCAAAGTTTTTTCTGTTGCAATCTCACCAGATGAGGAGGTAACTGGACTTGAGTGTATCTGGATATAGAAATTGTGCTGGAGGGTTGTGGCAAATGGGAATGTTGGGATGAGCTTCAGGAATTTGTTAATTTGACAAAATTAGAGGAAGCAACATTGACATCCAGAGAAACAAGAAATTGTTATGATATAAACTGTTTATGTTACATTACATTACATAATTACATTACATTAATGGCATTTGGCAGACGCTCTTATCCAGAGCGACGTACAACAAAGTGCATACCCATAACCAGGGATAAGTGCACTGAAAGACCCTAGAGGGAAGTACATTTTCAACTGCTACCAGTACAACAAAGATAAGGACCAGGGCAAATTTGAATTTTGTATGACCAAACCCCTTAACTAGCCAAACACTGCTTACCTAGCCAAACTAAAAATACTGATATAATATATATACTGATATATATAATACTGATATTATGTATATAATATTTTTAGTTTTAGTAAAACAATATCACTTTTTGAAATTTTAAAACATATTTTATGAGTGTTCAAAATGGAATTGCATAATCTTTGGTCTTTGGGGTAAATGGATTTTAACAGATTTATAAATCATTATTTTTCAACAATTGAACGGTACCTAGTCATTCTTGAGTTTATGTATAGAGCACAGCAAACATTTTTAATATTGTGCCTAATTTTGTATGGGACATTTTTGTGTAGATAACATCTTATGATAGGATGTTATCAGGATGGGAACAGTTTTAAGAGCTGAAACATGCTCATTGCCCACACTCTTCTGGCATAGATTTAGTACATGCTACATTTACAATGTAAATAGACATGTACTCTACAAATGATTGTTACAATCAAATATTGAAAATCTTTAAAAAAATGTAACTAAATTACGTATCAGTGTATTATTGTATGGGTTCAGATGGGAGCAAAAGACTTAAAAAATGTGTTGCATGACAATTTAGTTTCACATTGCAATTTACATATGAAACAGAAAAAAACGAAGCAATGTGAATAAGAAATTACACGCTGACTTATACAACCATTTTTCGATCCAGCTGGATAAAATAATGTTTTTTAGCCTTCGCCATAAAGGACCATGTGGTATATTGACTATTGTTCTGTCATTGTATGAATCACCTAAATGATATGAAAATTCAAGTGTAGGACAGACAAAAATGATATACTGTAACCAATATTTAGGAATAGTGAAACAGTCTAGCAGGATGCTGTCATATTCTATTTCCAAAGTATTGATGGCATAACTTTTATGAATCTGTCTTTCATCTTTTTGACAATAGGAGACCTATGAGGATTTTATCTTTTTGTTAATCAAACTCATTTAATTGAATTACAGAGCCTATTTATATTGAGTTGCCATAGTTGGTCATTGAGTTATCGTAGCAGAGCAATTTACACACTGGTTGTAAATTAGTTAAAGGTTAATTTAATGTCTGATATTGGGAGTTATTCACATACAGTACTGGCAGGATTAGAACGCGATGATGAAGGGATAAGAAGCAGAGGTCCTTGAGGTGGAGAGTAGGATTTTTGTTTGGAAGGAAACATTTGAAATGAAGTTGTACTCTGTCAACAGGAAGCCAGGCTATCTGTAATAGCCACGAACCAGAACTACAGACAAAATTTCACAGCTGCAGACAAGGAGAGGACCTCCCAGCTCCAAACTATCCATACCATTGTAAACTTGATTGTGAGTACCGGCTGCACCCTAACATCCATCTACTCTGTCTGCCATTTAGCATTGAGCCACAGGGTTTAGCATGTCTCTGTGGTACTGCATGCTTCCTGTAGTTTAATTGTGGGGTTTGTAGTTTCAGGAAATACAAATGAAACTGACCTGGCTGTCTTCTTTCTTGTTTTCAGCTCAATGAGACAAAAGATGTGGTATGTATGGTTCCTTAATTTGTGTTGTGTCTGCAGTGTTTATCATTTTCCTTACTGGTCACTGTGATAATTTTCACCTCCTGTTTTTCTTTACAGTGTTGTTCCTTTGACTGCCCAGTAAGTCACTCTATTGGTAATCCCAGTATGATTTCCTATTTCATACCAGAAAAACTATTGCATTCCTACTATTTCAACTATAGTCATTTCTGGTATTTTAAATATATATTTGTAGATTTAGATTCAATTGAATAACTCGTAATTTTGTCAATAACTGATGTATATTATGTGATGTTATCACTTATGACTTTCATGCGTTTTCAGGACAAAACTGGGGTAAGGGGGCCTCATGGCGACCCTGGATCCAAGGTAATTCAGACCAGACATATACTAGACATATATTTAGATTAAGGAAATGCTACCAATTTATACAGGATATATATTTCATTTAGAGACATGCAACATAGCCTTTTACAATAGATCTGCATTTAAAGACATACTAATGCACACATATTTTACTATGTACAGTACTGTGCAGAAGTCTTAGGCACCCTAGACTTTATTATATATATATATATATTATAAAAGATATATAGATATATATATATATATATATATGTGTTTCTTTTTTGTGTGTGTTAGTATAAAAGAACACATTTGAGATTTCCAAATATTCATTTTCCAAAAGATTTTACAGGGACATTATGGTATTTAATTAAAAAAATTAACAAGCAATTGACTACTTTTTACATAAAAACTTCGTCAAGGCTCTCTGAGATCAGAAGCAAGGAGCCAACCAAAGTCTGCAGAAGAACTGTGGCAAGTTCTCCAACATGTTGGAACAACCTCCCTGCTGATTGTCTTATAGAACTGCAGGACAGCGTTGGCTATCTCAGAGAAGTGATGCAGTTTTAACTCCGAAGGATGGTCACAAAAAATATTGATTTGATTCAGTTTTGAACTATTCTGCCAAATAAATAAAATGTAATGTAAAATGTATACATTTATTTAGGACCTTTCATTTAATAAAAATAGTCTTTTCTGTACAGAATTATATACAGGTGCCTAAGACTTTTGCACAGTACTGTATATGTTTAAGTTACAGAAATATAACGTGCAGAAGTGCAGACATTTACATTACATTCATGAACCCGGGGGTTTATGTTCAGTTTACATGCTTAAAGTTCATTCACCTGATTCACATTATTAGTACTGGCTCTACCCAACAACATGCACTGACCAGTGAATAAAGTGCTACTTCCCTAAAGCACAAGTGAATTATGAATTTGTATACTATATAAACTATACTATTTATATACTATATAAATTATATAAAGGCAAATACAGATGATATAAAACCATTTAAATAAGAGAAAAATAAAATCGAGATATATACATTTATACATCTGTATATTTATACCAGATCTACAATTGCAAACAAACTATTCAAACTATACTAGGTTTAAATGAGGGGAATACTAGTGAACATGTGAACACTAGATGGGAATGAGGGTAATAATAAGATAGCATAGCATAGAAGCTAATGGTATAACATAGCGGTGGATGGTATATACTGTACACATATAACTGTGTATTATGCATTAGATGTCAGTGGTGGGACACTAACTCACTGAAGAGTGTTTTCTCATCAGGGTGAGGCTGGTAGGCCAGGGATGCCAGGAGAGAAGGGAGACATCGGAGAAGAGGTGAGAACCAGCTTAATTTCTTTAACAAAACTGCTTTCGCAAAATGTTGCCAACAATCTTCAGAGCTTCAGGATCACTGTTGACCCGCCTTCCACTCACAAGTTGCCTGTGGCTTGAATTGTAAAGTGAGACTTTGGTAATTTTGGTCATCCACTTGCATGCATTTTCTGATATTTCAGAAAACATTTTTATTGTTATGCAAATGTTCAATGCTCAATATTTTGGCAACTTTCTGCGGCCACCCATTTTACAATTTACAATTTTACAGTTTTTCCCAATTTTAGAGTCTACGAATGCCTGTAACCAGAAAATAATAGACATTGTTTTTACCTGTTTTTTATTATTGACTTCATTACAACATAGAAAAAACAAATAAATTAGTAAAGGTAAATTTTTTTACATGAGTTTATGCAGTACGTAAAACAATGGTTATTGAAAATTACATAGTTTTATCATAGCCAAAAATGTGAGTTCATCAATCGGAACATATTCTCTGTATTCACAAACACGATTCAGGTGAAACATTGGGAAGTCGGGAA
Organism: Conger conger; assembly: GCF_963514075.1. Classification (NCBI taxonomy): domain Eukaryota; kingdom Metazoa; phylum Chordata; class Actinopteri; order Anguilliformes; family Congridae; genus Conger; species Conger conger. Next base: position 37,814,168 of record NC_083762.1, on the reverse strand, counting down.
ATGGCAATGATTTCCAGTTGACTTCTCAAGCAAGATCCAAGCTTTCTGAGATGTATTCAAGAATCAAAATTTATGTTTATTTATGTATTATTTTATGTACTGTTTTGCAAAACACTGGAAAAATGTATATAAAAACGCCCCATAATCTGTCCTTAGATAGCCAGGGAGAGCTTCAGTGATTGTAAATTTTGTCATGGCCTTTAAATTAATGTAGTAATATAACTGTCACCTGTATACCCAAAGCCAGTAATCACATTTATGAGTTTCTAGCAACATGGAGAAAATGGATTTGCCATGCATCATGCACCATCTCTCTTCTAGACCCAGAATGGCATATTAAACGTTTCTACATATACAATTTGGGGAATATAAACAAGACGATGACACAGAAACATTCTGATTAAAAATAGTTGCATGGACCTGTGGTTTTATCCAAGCTCCACCTGCTAAACTGTCACTTAAAGCCTCCTCTGTGTTACAGGGCAGACCAGGTGACTCAGGACCTGTGGGCTACCAGGGTATGAAGGTATGTCAGTATATTCTCTGTTGTCATTCATCAATCTCTGTTAATATTTATTATTTTGCATGTTTTTGGGTTATAAACTAAGGATTTATTAAACTGAATCGGTTCTTCTTTTATCACAGGGAGACAAAGGAATCAGAGGTTACAAGGTATGGTTGGTTTGCATTTTTATTATTTTCTGTACCTGCTACAATTGTGATTAAAGTCCCACTCCGTATATTTAATCTGGTGTGAAATAGATGGCCTTGTGCTTAGCTGAATATGTGCATAATGCTTTGAGCTTAATATGGGCTTGGATTGGAGTTTGTGTGGCGGAGACATACTCATGAAACATGCATACATTTAACTATAGTGCACTGTGTTACAATACCGTTTTCAGGAATAATGCTTCTGTTCTGCCCATTTGCTGTATTCTTTAAACTCAGTCTTTCCTTTTTTTGTCTAGGGAGAGAGGGGTCACAAAGGATACAAGGTGAGACTACATATTATCCCTGATTGGCCATTGTAGCCTTCTATCAATTCTCTATTCTATTCCATGTTCTCTGTTCAACTAATGTTTGTTCCGTGTCCCTGAAAACCCCTCCTCTTATCCTTCTACAGGGAGACAAAGGACTAAGAGGGATTGATGGGATAGATGGACGCAAGGTGAGTTCGATAAATTGTGTGTTGAAATAGTTTCATATGCAGGCCTAAGAATGCCTAATGTGCAGTACCAAAATGTATGCCACTCATGCACGTGCAGTGTAGCAAAAAGAGGAGATTGCATTTGCAGGCGGGGGAACTATGATTATGGAGCGGTGAGACATTTTGCAATCTCTGACTGGGTTGGAATTGTGAGGTAGCAAGAAAACAGAATGATTTGTGACCCAGGTTGCCGGTGTGTTACTGAATTCCGTGTTTCCGTTTCCCCTGCATATTCCCCCAGTACTGTGCATGTACTGATTTCAAAAAGAATTGTGGTGTCTATTCTTCTGATGTCTTCTTGACTTATAGGGCTATTTCAGGAAAACATAATTTATCTTTACTTTAACTTTAATCGTCAACCAGATGTGGTAACATTACAGTAAAGAATGTAAATTGGTGAATAATGATGCAAGGATGGCTACTCTCAATGATAATCTTCAGAATTTAATGTTGTATTTCTAATTCTCTATGCTTGCCAAAAGTTGTTAAGTGGTCTTTTATATTTTAGTATAAATACTATTACTGATGGATGGTGCCTCAATGATCACATGCCCGAGCACTGGGCTAGGCAAGGTTTCTCACTGGCACATTTAAAGCTGAGTAAGGCGGACATTTGCCCAGGGCTTAACTGCTTCGGGGCAACAAGGTTTCAGGATTTGGCCCAGAACTCTGAATCTGAATGTTCAGAATTAGCCCTCTCTCTTCTTTCTGTCATCTTTTAAATGATCTGATTGAGGTTTCTGCCATATTGCTTTCATCTATCTACACTTCATAATGGTTGGGACAAACCATTGTCCATTGTCCTTTTCCGTGATTTGGCTCTGTACCCCACAACAGTCCATATGTGGTTAAAGTGCACATTTTCAGCTTTTATTAAATACAATTTGTGTCAATTTTGGTTTCACCGTCTGGAAATTACAGCATTATTATATACAGTCCCCCAATTTCAGGGCACCATAATGTTTGGGACAAATGACTCATAATTAGTCACGTGTGTTCACTTGCCTCCTTAGTGCAGGTATAAGAGCTTTCAGCATCTAGTCTTGATTTGATGCTTTTCATGGCCTTTAGAGTCTGTTATTTTGTGTTTATGAATATGAGGACCAGAGTTGTGCCAATGAAAGTCAAGGAAATAACAGTCAGATACCAATGCCAAACATTAGGCCTATCCAATGTTTAGAACATCATTAAGAAGAGTTCTGGTGAGCTCAGTGATCACAAAGGTAGGCCAAATAAGACCTTTACTTCATGGACAGAACAACAGAGGCTACAAAGCAAGATGCAAGCCACTAGTTACCTACAAAAACAGGGTGGCCTGGTTACGGCTTGAGAAGTACCTAAAGGAGCCTGCAGAGGAAAAGGGTCTTTTGGACAGATTGTAACCAAATGATTGAGTTGGGAACCAAGTGATTGAGGTGGGAAATCTGTAAATGATGCACTGTAGGCTAGCTATAACCTAAGAAACAGCTTTTCTATAAGATTAAGTTATTGTGGTGTTTACCTCTAAGAAATCACTACATTGCTATTGCATGTAAAATATATATCTGGCTGTTGCGTTCTGCCCTCCTGCCCTGTTTTTTCTTAAAGGTAAAATCAATATACCGCTATTATTACTGGGGGTGTGGCATTACATATAAAATAAAGCCTGTAAAATGAATGCCTGCACAGATCAGCTTGGACTGTAACCTCTTATTCATTGTTTCATTTCAAAGCCAATGTGCTGGAGTACAGAGCCAAAACACACTGTACATAAGTGACTGCCCCCCCCCCCCCCCCCCCCCCCAATCAGAGCAGGCTAGAACCAGAGCTGCCGCTAAAGCAACAAAGGAGTTTTTCAAAGCCAAAAACTGGAAGATTCTTGACTGGTCAAGTCATTCACCCACTCTGAATCCAACTGAACATGCATTTTCATATGCTAAAGAGAAAACTAACAGCAACTAGCCCTGAAACAAACAGGAGCTGAAGATGGCTGCAATACCAGATCACCACCAGAGAAGACATTCAGCATTCATGTCTATTGGTCACTTTTATTTACAACAACATTTATATGTCCCAAACATTATGGTGCCCTGAAATGAGGGGGTATGTAAAATGCTGTAACTTGTATAAAAATTCCCTTTAATAAAAGCGGAGGATCTGCTCTTTAACCACATATAAATGGTAAATGGTTGGCATTTATATAGCGCTGTACAATTGATGCTTCTCATTCACCCATTCATACACACACTCACACACCAACAGCGATTGGCTGCCATGCAAGGCACCGACCAGCTCGTCAGGAGCATTTGGGGGTTAGGTGTCTTGCTCAGGGACACTTCGACACAGCCTGGGTGGGGGATCAAACAGGCAACCCTGCCAGACAACTGCTCTTACTGCCTGAGCCATGTCGCCCCTCTGAACTCAACATATGTTGAGTACAGAGCCATATAAAGAAAAATATGTCTTTGTCCCAAACATTATGGAGTTCACTGTTTGTGATGCATTTATGAATCCTAAGATTTATCCTGCTCCAACAACTGCATGTGGGGAAAAAGGCTACAACTATAGTGCTCTCCCTTAGATCCAAGGATAATACACATTTCTTTACTACACTGTGTTACTCTGGGACAGAGACGAGCCAAAAACCTAAATTTCTTACAGATTAACAGTTTATGACTGTTTGCTGCAGAAAAATATATTAAGTTTTTGTACCGGCCACACTGTACAGAACGACATTTGTTTTAGGAATAATACAATTACTTTTCTTACTGAGTTAGTTTAGTTTCTTACCTGTTTAAATATTATTACATATTTTCCCCTGTATGGAAATTAATGGAAGTTTCCAAAAGCCATATTTTTCTGAAAAGTGGAATTCAGAAAGGGGGTACACGGACATCATATCATATACAAACACCCTGGATCCTCGTGTGAACGTATTCCAGTTGGTGGGAAAATCACATTCAACATTTATAATGATTTACATAATTGAAAAATGTTGACAAGGGAAGGCAATCCTGATAGAAATGGAATATACTGAATAGACATTCTTCAGGAAGGAGCCATGCAGTAAAAAGCCAATAAAATGATCAAAACCAAGAATATGGGGCCCTTATTTTCAAGGACTAGGCAAAACAAGCTACTGTGCATATGCAGTGGCACAGCAGCGTTAATATTTTCATAGAGAGCCACAAACGTACCTTTAATTAAGTATAATTCCCTGCAATGCAGTGAACTCACTTCTAATGTAGCGTATTTCCCTCCAGTGAATTAAACCTCCCTTTGACAAAGTATATTTTCCTGCAGTGCAATAAAATTCCCTTTGATGCAGCATATTTCCCTACAGTTCATTAAACGGTTTATTTCCCTGCAGTAAATTTAAGGTCCCAATTATAAAGTATAATTCCCTGATGTGTATTAATCTTCCCTTGTATTACATATGTTTCCCTACAGGAAATGAAACTTCCCTGTTACAATATACTCCCTGTTACATATGCAGTATGCATTTTTACTGCAGTGCATACTGATCAGGTTTACGTAGCTATATTTACATGTACTTCTTTTTGTCCTCAGGGTGACCCTGGTTATTCGGGCCTGTCTGGCTGTAAAGGATCCCCTGGGCCAGATGTAAGTGGATTTTGTTTACACAGACTCGTAGGTGACTGCTTATTTTACTTGAATGTGTTTTTATGGACAAGCAGAGACATATTGTCGGCTGTCTCCTCCTCCTCTGCTTCAGGGTACAGAGAACAGATGTAGTGTCACCTGCGTGGCTGATGGTTTTTCTAAACATAGCTTCAGATGCAGGACTGCCCACCACTCCCCATTCTTAACCTGTAATATTTTACCCTTTCGGAAGGGTAATTCAGTACAGTATCTTATTATTTTCAACAGTGCACCTGGCTTTATGTTACTTGGGAATCTAACTAGCAACCTTGGAGCTGCTAGTCCAGTTCCCAAACAATTATGCTATGCCACCAGGCGTACCATTTGCACTTTGCCTTAACTGAAATACTTTTTGTGTTGACTGATGGACTTAAACCATGTTAGGTGGGCTATAGAATGTTATGTTATAGTACAGTCATTGCCAGTCCCCATATAAAAATGTCTGGTGATACATGTACATAAGAGAAAAGAGTAACATGCTCACACACTCACACACATGTACCGCATATACTGTACATTATATATATGAGAGGGAAAACATTTCACTATAAAAACTGGATGCATGCTAAATTATATGCATTTTCAATTGCTCCAATTTAATGGTGGCGCAATCCTGCAAAACAGTCTGTGGTCACAGACAAGTCAACAGATGGCTCAGACAAATATGCTTCACATGGTTGACGTTTTTGTTTGTTGACAAAATCTTTAATTTTTTAAGCATTGTCCAAGCAGAAAGTTGCACTACAGAGGGCTTCTAAGCAACAAAATAGCAGAGCAAGGTTCAGACCTACCAATACTTACAAATTACAATTTCTTTTAAAAATGTAAAAAAGTAACACTTTTTAAAATTCATTATATAAGATAATTCACAAAGAGAGGATGTAGTCCAGTTGTATTCCAGCCGGAGAAGTTCGGTCTGAGGAGCATCCCTCAGAGCTGAAATGGAAAAGAATCTGTCTGGGTCCAGTGCAGCAGCATCTGGCCTCCAGCTCACGGGAAGAATGCTTCCCTATCAGACAAACACTTTTTAAATCTTATTTCCAAAAATCCAAACGTTTGTATGCTTTAATTATACACCCCTGTTCCTTTCATACCATTTTAGTTTGTCATGTCCGCTCATTTATAAAATGATAAAATAGCAGGCACATGGAGGATAGCTCCTCCAAGAACGACAGAGAGACATTCTGCTTCAATTAAAATATTTTTAAAAAGCTTCCTTCTGTTGACTTGTAGGGATTGGTGGGAGAATCAGGTCCAAAAGGAGACCCAGGGTCATATGGCACCAAAGGAGAAAAAGTAAGTACAGAGCATTGTTGAATTTTGCTAATGTTGACATAAATTTTTTTGTATGTTGGTGCAAGAGAGACCAGGTGTTAGACATTATTTGCTTACATAAGTACTGTATGCGGTACAGTACAGATGTGGCACTGTAAATTCATGAGAGAGAGTATGGGAGAATGGATCTTTAAACAATTTAAATGACTTCTTTACAAACCAGGGAATAAGAACATAATCTGTGTTTTCTCTTTCAGGGAGACCCTGGAAAAGATGGTGAACCAGGAAGACCTGGCAATTATGGTCCACTTGGGCTCAGGGTAAATGATTAATGAGATTTGTGCCCCTTGGCCCAAAAGGCTGCTCCATCAGTGAGGAAGCAAGCAAAATTGTTTGCCAATTATCAATAAAAACAAATTATACAAATTCAGCAGATTACATTGTAATTGCTGTTTAACTGTAATACAGTGTCATTAGGTGGCTGTAATCACAGATAAGTGTTGGATAAATATTATAGGCCCACATGCATCAGCGTTCTCTTCCTGGTTTTAGTATCTAAAACACCCACAAAATGTTCACAAAGAGCAGGTTTTTCTAGCCCTAACCCTGCCCCCAGAGCCTTAGTCCCCCTCCACCTCCTGTGGTCAGCTGTCTGTGTTAACATTTAGCAATATCATTTTGATAATTATGCAAAAACATATGTGATGTCACATGGGAAATCCTTTGGAAACAGGTTGGAAAAATAGCAGTTATAATATGTATACTTATACCAAAATTGCAATTGTTTTACTTGGATAAGTGTGGAACACAAATCAAAAGCTCCAGGATGATATGAACAGCTCAAAAAGATGGAAAATATGTGGGCCTTTAATAGTTTCTTTGGGTCAAAATGTGTTTGGCACCCTTAACCGAATAAGAACTACACACAGTGTGTGTAGTAAGTATGATGTCTAGTGATTTCATTATTTTGTGCTTGATCACACAACCATTAAGATGTATCTAGTTTCAGGCTTTTTGTCATTGTAGGGAGACAGAGGACCACCAGGTGCTAATGGAGACAAAGGAGAGAGGGGTGATGATGTAAGGTTTTTAATTATTCTTTAGTTCTCAATTACATCTGTTTTATAGCATATAATTTAATTCTACTATCCATTCGTTTTCTATTGAATACATTTGAGATTCTCCCTCTAGATGCGATGCACTAAGTGAAAAATAATGTTTCGTATTTTTCAGGGTGCCCCAGGCTCAGATGGATCCCGAGGGGAAAGGGTAAACCAGACACGGACTTCTAAAACACCTAGCATGACTTTACCGCACAAACTATTGAAAGTGTACTGATTAGGCCTCGGTCCATCTTAAATTTGGAAATGAGTTCATATTTAAATGTGCGCATTGATTCCTATTGTCAATGTGGTGTAATTTTTGTTCGTAGGGAAAAGGCGGGGAGAGGGGCGAACAAGGTTCCCGTGGAAACCGAGGGCCCAGGGGAGCGGCTGTAAGTATGCCTAATTAGATAGCTAATTAGACAGCGCTTCTCTAAATCAAAGTGGGTGGCTCCACTCTGAGTGCACCCCAGTTGTGAGTGTATATATGTGGCTATTAATAGCTCTAAAGAACATTACATTACAAGCATTTGGCAGACACTCTTATCCAGAGCGACGTAAAACAAAGTGCATAACCATAACCAGGCACAAGTGTGCTGAATGACCCTAGAGGGAAGTACAGTTCCAAGTGCTAGGAATGACCACAGAGATAAGAAGATGAATCAGATGAGACAAACAGAAGTAGCAATAAAACCATATTAGAATGTATTTAGAACATCTACATATATCTACATATTTACAGAATTACAGTGCATCCGGAAAGTATTCACAGCGCTTCACTTTTCCCACATTTTATGTTACAGCCTTATTCCAAAATGGAATAAATTATTTTTTTTCCTCAAAATACTACACACAACACCCCATAATGACAACATGAAAGAAGTTTTTGAAATTTTTGCCAATTTATTAAAAATAAAAAACTAAGAAATCACATGTACATAAGTATTCACAGCCTTTGCTCAATACTTTGTTGATGCACCTTTGGCAGCAATTACAGCCTCAAGTCTTTTTGAATATGATGCCACAAGCTTGGCACACCTATCTTTGGGCAGTTTCACCCATTCCTCTTTGCAGCACCTCTCAACCTCCATCAGGTTGGATGGGGAGCGTCAGTGCACAGCCATTTTCTGATCTCTCCTGAGATGTTCAATCGGATTCAAGTCTGGGCTCTGGCTGGGCCATTCAAGGACATTCACAGAGTTGTGCTGAAGCCACTCCCTTGATATCTTGGCTGTGTGCTTAGGGTCGTTGTCCTGCTGAAAGATGAACCGTCGCCCCAGTCTGAGGTCAAGAGCGGTCTGGAGCAGGTTTTCATCCAGGATGTCTCTGTACATTGCTGCATTCATCCTTCCCTCAATCCTGACTAGTCTCCCAGTTCCTGTGGCTGAAAAACATCCCCACAGTATGATGCTGCCACCACCATGCTTCACTGTAGGGATGGTATTGGCCAGGTGATGAGCAGTGCCTGGTTTCCTCCAAACATGACGCCTGGCATTCACACCAAAGAGTTCAATCTTTGTCTCATCAGACCAGAGAATTTTGTTTCTCATGGTCTGAGAGTCCTTCAGGTGCCTTTTGGCAAACTCCAGGCGGACTGCCATGTGCCTTTTACTAAGGAGTGGCTTCCGTCTGGCCACTCTACCATACAGGCCTGATTGGTGGATTGCTGCAGAGATGGTTGTCCTTCTGGAAGGTTCTCCTCTCTCCACAGAGGAATGCTGGAGCTCTCACAGAGTGACCATCGGGTTCTTGGTCACCTCCCTGACTAAGGCCCTTCTCCCCCGATTGCTCAGTTTAGATGAGCGGCCAGCTCTAGGAAGAGTCCTGGTGGTTCCAAACTTCTTCCATTTACGGATGATAGAGGCCACTGTGCTCATTGGGACCTTCAAAGCAGCAGAAATTTTTTTGTACCAGATTTGTGCCTCGAGACAATCCTGTCTCGGAGGTCTACAGACAATTCCTTTGACTTCATGATTGGTTTGTGCTCCGACATGCACTGTCAACTGTGGGACCTTATATAGACAGGTGTGTGCCTTTCCAAATCATGTCCAATCAACTGAATTTACCACAGGTGGACTCCAATTAAGCTGTAGAAACATCTCAAGGTTGATCAGTGGAAACAGGATGCACCTGAGCTCAATTTTGAGCTTCATGGCAAAGACTGTGAATACTTATGTACATGTGATTTCTTAGTTTTTTATTTTTAATAAATTTGCAAAAATCTCAAAAAAACTTTTTTCACATTGTCATTATGGCGTATTGTGTGTAGAAAAAAATGAATTTAATCAATTTTGGAATAAGGCTGTAACATAACAAAATGAGGAAAAAGTGAAGCGCTGTGAATACTTTCCGGATGCACTGTATGTAAAACATTTGTTTTGTCCAATTATTAGGTGGCCGCAATTTAAATTAATGTGTGAAATATACTGTAAAGTGGTCTGCCAAACATCCATTTAAGAACCACTTCCAGATTAATCAACCCCTCTAGTAATAAAAGAGACACTATTCTTTCTGCAGGGTGAGCCAGGACCACGAGGTGAACAGGGTCGGGAGGGGTCGACAGGGCCCAATGGAGACCCGGTAAGTGGAACCCATATGTAAGCCCTAAATGAAATCTCTTAGGGTTGAGTAATACCTTGCCTCAACCCTGAGCAGGGCCTTTCTATCTAATTCCCATCTATGACCCTGCTGCTCTACTCTTCCACAGTCAGCTATAGTGCTATTAATCACTAAATGAGTGACTCAAAATAATTAGAAGTTCATTATACTTGTACTGAAACAATCAGTTTTTCTGTATAGAAAATTAAGGACAGGTCCTTAAATGCAACAAATGATACCTAGAGAGAACTGTGTGGATCCCTGAGTAACTTCAAATGAAAACAAAATAAGAAAGTCTGTACTTTTCCAAAAAGGTCAGAGGTTATCTAAGGAAGGTCAGGAGACTAAAAACTGAGAGGTGAAGTCTCCTTTGAATTTACAGCAAATATAAAAGCAGCGATTATTTATGAGTCTGCTTGGCTGGTGAGAGGACCCAGATGGACGCAATTAGACATATCTGGCCTTGAATATTCTCTATTGTCAAAAATATGGCCAAAAATATACCATGCCAAAGGTCCTATCCTCCATCTCATAACTGCTCCAGGAACAGCTCAGCTGACTTTAAACCCTTCACCACCATTTTGTCTCATTCCTTTCCTCCCCTGTAGGCCAAAACAGCACCTGACCACAGATTAGCCACATATTGGAGCAATGCGCTAGCACTCAAAAATTCACCTGAAGGACACAACTACTTGACCATTGAAAACAATAGATGAATACATTTGAATACAATACTACATTCTACCGTACAGTATATACTGTAATCTCTACATAGCATGCTGCACAGTGTGCTGTGTAGGGATTTATGAGGCAGGGTGCCCCATGTGGTGTTCCCAGATAGCCTATCCCAAGCAGTGTTTAAGGCACTCTGCATCTGTCACGGGTGCCCCACAGTCTTGCTCAAGTTGCTTCACTGCAGTTTAGTCCATTATGTCTTCAAAGGCATATGCCAGATGACTGATGACAAACTCTCAGTTCCCTCTTCCTGAAACCATGCCTTTACTCCTCATGCTGCGACAGCTGGCCCTAATCACGCTATCATGCCCCTCATGAATGTTCCCAGGAAAGGCTTGAACTTCAACTGTAACACAGGCAAAAGGCACAGTTCATAATGTCTATTCACAGGTCATTTGCTTTTTAAGATTTCGGAAGAACTGAGTGATTATTTGTACAGTTGGTGTTCAGACTGGGAGTTCTGTTTTGCAGCACTTAGATGGAAATTGTAATGAACAGGATTTCGTAGACATAGGTAGGTCCGGCATTGACCAGGTGATGGTTTTGATGATACAAATGACTGCAGTTGTCCTGGTATTTATTGTTTTCAGTAAAATGTGTAGTTTTTGGAGTGATCTAATTTCAACTTGGAAAGAATCTTTGCATTGGCAGTCCCTAGTTTCCTGTGCAAGTGCCCTGCCAGGAGGTAAATCCAGATAAATGGAATGCTCGGAAACTGCGTAAGTTATGAATACCTGACTTTATGAACAAGCCAATTCCATGGAAAGGCCTTCTGTGGCTACTCAGTTTTTTTGCTGACCAAAATCAAAGTTGATTGGGCCAGGTTTTTTTCTGGCTGTGCTGTTGTTAGTACATTCATGCCCCGGAAATGAAAATTTGAAGACTGGTTCATACAAAATTAGCGAAATATCTAATCTACTCAACTGCAAGCATTAAGAAGTTTGAATTACAGTACATGATGAAAGTTTGCTTTATTCTTCAATTGACAGTATAGTAGTTCACCCAAACATTTAATGAAACCAGCTGTACCCTGTACCTGGCTCCAACATGGAAATACCAATGGTGCCTCTCAGATCACCTCTGTGATCACCACCCACAGCCATGCAAGGAGTATATTGTAGCATCTGAAGTGTGTGCACTTCACTAGATTGTTTCACTGGCTATTTTACACACAACAGACTGCACATTACCATAGCAGTCACTGATAGCAAATGATGGCCTGTGGGTGTTTGACATGTCCCTGGGGGTAACTGACATAGTGGTAGTTGTGACCCACCACTGTGGTCGCTGGTCCCAGGTGGCTAGCTGTAGCCAAGGCCTGAATGTGTGATTGTAGAGCCCAGTCTGCACTCGCATGGGCACCCTTATTGACAGAGCTTCTCAGCATTAGAATTACAATGAGAAGAGCCTTGGCTGAATTTCTTCTTCTTCACTTCTGCTTCATCATGAGTGATCTTGATTGTGTGCATATGTGCTTGCATGTCACTGAGTTGTGAACCGGTCATGTGACAGGGCGAGCCAGGCCGGCCGGGAGGGTTGGGATTCCGAGGCGACGAGGGACCCGTAGGACCAGAGGTGAGAGTTACTGCACAGTGTCTCAGTCACCCACACAGACCTGCATTCACCCACATAGACCTGCATTCACCCACATAGACCTGCATTAACACATAGAGACCTGGATTAACACATAGAGACCTGGATTAACACATATAGACCTGCATTCACCCACATATACCTGCATTCACCCACATAGACCTGCATTCACCCACATAGACCTGCATTCACACACATAGACCTGCATTAACACATAGAGACCTGCATTCATCCACATAGACCTGCATTAACACATAGAGACCTGCATTCACCCACTTACACCTGCATTCACCCACACAGACCTGCATTCACCCACATAGACCTGCATTCACCCACACAGACCTGCATTCACCCACAGAGACCTGCATTCACCCACATAGACCTGCATTCACCCACATAGACCTGCATTAACACATAGAGACCTGGATTAACACATAGAGACCTGCATTCACCCACATAGACCTGCATTCACCCACATAGACCTGCATTCACACACATAGACCTGCATTAACACATAGAGACCTGCATTCATCCACATAGACCTGCATTAACACATAGAGACCTGGATTAACACATAGAGACCTGCATTCACCCACATAGACCTGCATTCACCCACATAGACCTGCATTCACCCACATAGACCTGCATTAACACATAGAGACCTGGATTAACACATAGAGACCTGCATTCACCCACATAGACCTGCATTCACCCACATAGACCTGCATTCACACACATAGACCTGCATTAACACATAGAGACCTGCATTCATCCACATAGACCTGCATTAAAACATAGAGACCTGCATTCACCCACTTACACCTGCATTCACCCACACAGACCTGCGTTCACCCACATAGACCTGCATTTACCCACACAGGCCTGCATTCACACACATAGACCTGCATTAACACATAGAGACCTGCATTCACCCACATAGACCTGCATTAACACAAAGAGACCTGCATTCACCCACATAGACCTGTATTAACACACATAACCTTGGTGAGGACAGCACTGTGGTGTCCTTCTCCTATGCTCCACCCTTGCTGACTCAAATAATGGTGATGTGAGATCGTAGGATTGGAGGCAGTTCAACTGAGCCTCTCCACCAACACACAGGTTTCACTATAATTAAAGCCCTGAAGGTGAATGTTTAGTTCTTGGCTAATCTCAAAAGTGTCATATGTATATGCATGTTTTTCAACTAAGCAATCTTTCTGCTTCAGGGACAAAAAGGACCAAGGGGAATTCAAGGTGGTCCAGGAGACAGGGGTGCGATGGGTGAGAGGGTGAGTCATATATTGCTGTTGCCCCTTATAGGACAAGAAGGATGATTCAGTCTTGGATCAAACCCTTGCCAGGGCCGACTGTGACCAGTAGCTCTCCATACCAATATATCTATACTGTTGGAGCTTTCAGTTGATTTGCGGTCCACGTTTCATTGCTCTGTAGTGACCCCTGCTAGTCGAGCAAGCAGCTGTGGACTGCAGATCAAAGCCACATATGACAGGTCTTCCTCCACCTCCACTCTATGCGAGTTTGGCTGCAGGCTGGCAACACCACATGTTTTAGATACATTCTCAGTTCCAGTGGATCACAAGTTCCAGTGGATCACAAAACATCTTTGATTGCAAATATCTAATTGAACATTCAAAATTAGGGTGGGAATTGGGAATTGGTTGCCAATATATATATGTATTTCTTTAATCTTACAAAAAGAAAATGTTTCTTGCTTTTTCGTGATTAGAAGTCATTAAAAGCTAACATTGCAGAATCAAACACTCAAAAAATTAATAATTGGATTTACTTTAAAATAATTATGGACAGTGGCTGCATGTAATATTATTGACTATAAATTACATCTACTGATTATGTACTTGGCACAAGTACTTAGTTTAAGTGCCATATACTTTGCTTAAAAATGATTGACAGTGGTATTAGTGGTATAATATACAGAGTGCAGTCTGTGGAAATGGCATGTCTTTCCATAGCTATGCTGAGGATATTCAGCTGTACAGTAACTGGGGAGAGCTGCTCAACTGGGGTCTGAACTAAATGTTTGGATAAAGACTGGATCTCCCTACATTTTTTCAGTTAAACAAAAATGAAGCATTCCATTGATCCCTAGAGGCAAAGTGCACTGTTTCGCATGGATCCAATTTCTGAAGCTGGAAATCTGGGGGTTATCACAGCAATATGAAATTCCAAATTAAGTACATCACCTAAGTCTGTTTCTATCACCTTGGAAATACAGAAAAAAGTATGGTAATTTCTATCTGTGTCTGGTGCTGAGATCTTTCCTGTAAAGAAATACATCAACACTTTCAAAATTCACTTCAAATGGGGTGTCTCGGTGGCGCAGCCTGCAGAGCACTGACCGCATGCTCGTTGTGAGCTGCGACGTCAACGGTTTGAATCCGACCATCTGACAATTTGTCGCATGTCTTTCCCTCTCTCTTGCCCCCATTCTTCCTGTCTCTATATACTGTCCAATAAAGCTGAAAAAGGCCTAAAAAATATCTTAAAAAAAAAAAAATTCACTTCAAATACCGGAGCTTAGTTCTAGAGTTCAACCATAATTATGCATGTGCATGCATCGTTATGCCACTTTATCCATGTTAGCTACTTTGCACTCCAAAAGCATCAGTTTCAAAGAGATTTCAGTGATGGCATATACTAGATCGATAACAAATGCATACTGTATGTAAAATATTATTTGATGAAACTATAAATTGGCTTTGAAATGTAATTGATCAGTTTTAATGCATGCATGGAAATATGCAAAGCGTTGGCACTACCAGCTGTAGGTTGTCCTCTGCACAGTCTTGAACAGTACTTGATCAGTACTTGCAGTTTGGAAAACCAAACAAAATCTCAAGTCTTCATTAAGACTCTTTTCTCTCATCCAAACAGGGTCCAGATGGTGTTCAAGGAAATGGAACTGAAGGATGTCATGGCTTCCAGGTACATTGAAATCCTAACATGAAAACATTTGAATTCATGGAAACAATATCAGCATAACAACTGCATTAATTCATGCCGTGAGGGTGTGAGACATTATAATAATATCAAATTGTCTTGGCAGGGTTATCCAGGTCCAAGAGGAGACCCAGGAGAGCCGGTTTGTTTTTACTTTTATAATTAAACATTTGTTGTATATGAATGTACAGTGGCAAGACATGTGGTCATCCAAGGATGTGCCAGTGACCATGGTCAGAATGAACTATAGTAGATTCTTTTGAATTAGTGGACTCCAAAGCAAAGTCGTGTTTCAGATGGAGAAGAATGGTATCAGGAATGTGAGGGCAGTCTGGTGGGCTGCAGAAGATTGCTGAGCTGGCTTGTAGCCAACAGGTGTAAACACTTTAGACTCAAAAGATGTAACAGAGTTCCAGGGGACATTAAGTCAAGACAATTTACATGCTTTGCTATATGATGCATGATGTATGATTTAGCACTGAAAACACCTTTTATCTTCACAGGGAGCAAGTGGTAGCCCTGGACCCAAAGGAGATGACGGAGAGGCTGGTGACCCTGGGCTGGATGTGAGTCAATCCAGAATGTTCTTATCTGTCACTATGTCATCTGGAATGAATGAAGCAGTCCAGTCTCTACTAATTCCTTGCTAAAATGTGCGATCATCAACACAGCTGTATGTTTAAGTGAAACTGAAAACAAGGTACAAAACTTTTGAAATGACTTTAATGTTCTGCTTCATAAAAGTGGTTGGCCATCAGTATTGTGGAGTTCCAGCTGTGTATGTTTGGTTGTCATGGAAGCATTGGATATGGGGCTTTCTATAACAAGCCCCCGACAGACACACTCGTACTCATGAACAGCCCAAAAAAGCTGTAAAATGTTTAAACATTTTGCTGTTAACAGACAAGGGAACACAGCCTGTAAAGGCAGCAGCCATCTGCTGAGTTCATGAACTTACCAAGAGTAAAAATACAGAGATTTTGCTTACATACAGTGGGCTCCAGAATTTTTGGCACCCTTGATAAATATGCACAAAGAGGTCTCTAAACTAAAAAATAATACAGTTATTGACATAAGCTTTATTTTCCAACACGCATGAAATTGTGCGTTTTATTAATGATTCAATGGAATCAACCAAAGTCTTCCAAATAAAAAAGGTACATACCCAAAGAACAGGTTCCACAATTATTGGTACCACTGGTTTAATACTTTGTGCAAACACCCCTGGCAATGATGGCGGCAGCCATGAGTATGTGTATTTTTCACCAACTGATTCCATAGAAAGACAAAATGAGATGCTTTGTCTCATGTTCCAGATGCATCAAGTTTAGTGTAAAAATGTCTTTGATCTTGTATAATCAGGGGCTTAGCTAGGAATTCTGGGCTCCTTGAAAGAATATTTCTCTGGGCCCTCTTTTTTATTAAAACATATGGGCCTTCTCCACCTGTTGGCCCCCAAGAATTGTCCCCCATGAAGAAATGCTTGTGTCTCCTTCTTAATTATAATTCTGTTCGCTGCTGGTACTTCAAATTGCGTTCAGGAAAGAAAGTTGTTACTCGCAATTTGAGGGTGAAAGACAAATTCAGCTCTTTATTTGTTGTTCCAGGTAATCTGTTCGTTCTCCTGAGCTTTCTCCAAACTTACACAATCCTTACTGGGAATGACACAGTTTTTATGCAGT
This sequence comes from Conger conger, assembly GCF_963514075.1. Taxonomy (NCBI): domain Eukaryota; kingdom Metazoa; phylum Chordata; class Actinopteri; order Anguilliformes; family Congridae; genus Conger; species Conger conger. Next base: position 37,797,351 of record NC_083762.1, on the reverse strand, counting down.
ATCTGAACAAATGGAAACCAGCTGAAAGGAAGTGCTTCATCCTCTGTGACAAAACGCTCATTTACATATGATCATTTCTATTGACTGGTTTCCTGGTTAGGCTAAAGACAAATGGTTATCGGCACCTAGACCTCAAATCAAGGCATTTCAAATGAAATTTTAATAAAGTGGGGAAACAGGGTGACTGTGGGGACATGCATTTGAAGGTTTAGGAATAGGAGCAGAACTTGCGCGTAAAACATTTTAAATCAGTTATATCTTGAAGCTTGATAAAACGCCAAAATCTAACACCCACCTCACTAGCGACAGTGTAGGAAGCATAGTTTGTTTTGAAGATGGTTATCTATTGGACCCTGTAAATCAGCAAATACGTCATTGTGAATGACTTACACAGGATATTTATAATCTGGGAATGATTTGAAAGTTCTTAACGCTCCAAGGCTTTTGAATAATCATCAAAGCTTACATTTCAGTTCAAACTTTAAATGCACCCAGGAGCAAGGAAATAGTCACTCCCAAAAATTATAGTACTCTCAGAACCAGCTCATGCGGGGTTCTGCACAGTTTGGCACGTTTTGAAGTACAGGTCACTGCCATTTGGTATCAGAATAGACCTGTTATGCAGTTCATCTGCTGCAAAAACAAAAATTAGTTCAAGTGTTTTTGATATATATTTAAAAGCTAATGTACTTTTAAGCAAGTTGCTCTTGGTGATAACAAGCAATGAAAGTGTCCACTATGTCTGTGGAACCTGGAGTCTGTACTACCTCATTATTATTTTATGAATGGTCCGACCTCATTACAACTGTACCGCTGTTTGACTGTTTCATCAAAGTGCAGATGACATACGCTGGGAAACCACCTCCTAATACAAACGTATACAAACTGAAGAATTTTGCTTACTTTGTTCACATTGCCTTCTAGAACTTCTAAAATTGTCCTTCAGTTATTATAGCTTTATGCAGACCATTAAATGTTACCTTGAGTTGTAAAAGGAAGCATAATAGACCATTGTTCAGCTTGGATCAGAATGTAGCCTATAAAACATGAATGCTGAGGATAGCTGGTTTCCATTATTTGCCATTGTTTGTATGTTAAGTGTTTCCAGATTAAATATATTCTGGACTGAACATTTCTTGTCATTGAGCATTATAGTCAAGAAAGGGATTTCTCTTGTCTTTAAATGTTTACACTACAGTGTAATTTATGAAAATGAATCTCTTTCCCTTTCTTCGCTTATTCTCTTCCTGACATTCTTATTCACTCCTGTCTTTTTCTCCTTTTCTCCTCCATCCCCTCATCACTGCAGGCTATGCCATTGATTCTGCAGGAAAAAGGGAAAAACAATGCATGTTTTTTCACGGTCAAAATCTAGATGTCTCTTTGAGATTACAGAGAATAGCTGCTATATATAAAAGCATTGCTGATTCCTTCTGAGGTCTCTGTGAAGTGACTAGTCTGTGACCATGCGTCTTGCAGACATATGTGGCAGCTGGTTTGTTTTAGTGAGGCTGTTACTCCATGTACTGTTGTGGAAGCCTTAATGAACTGGACTGAGCATTCAGAAGAAACCTAATAGCGACTGTATTTCACGCAAATATTTAAATGCTTAAAGGGGAAGTTCATCCAAAAGTGAAATGAAGGTACAGTATGTTACCCAGAGTAGTGGCTGTTCATCCTAATAGTTTCGCTGAACTTTGACGAGTTTTCTAGTTATTCACCGTGGCTCACCATGGTACAACCAAAAAATGATATTAGAAACATTCAACAGCAACATCTCTCTCCAAATACTGTATAATTCTGCTGCAGCTACTCAGAAACATCTGCAGAGCTTACTTAGTAGATGGTTTCAACCAAACTGCTATCATGTTGCAGTATGTAGTCCTAATAACTATAGGTTCTATTTATGCAGAAAATAAGGTCTGTTTTCATACAACATAAATTTCATCTGTTAAAATATCATCCATTAAATTTGGAGCAATTTTGTGACTTAACAAAGTAAATTGCTAACAAGTTGCTATGTTGAAACTATAAGGAATAGTTTCTTTCGGCAATGTGACGTCACCACATAGCATTAGACTGCCCGGATATTACACAGTTGACATTGTTTGGGTTGAAGTAGCTCTTGATGAAAGTGCACCATTTAAGCTCTGTGGATGTTTGTGAGTAACTGCTGGATTATATTTGGAAAGATAATTTTTGGAATGTATTTTTCTGGCGCTTTGAGGTCAGAAAGTGATGGACCCGCCAGGTCCATTTTACCAGGGTGAGCTACAGAAAAGAAAACGAATCTAATTTTTGCAAAACTCTGTAGATGGACAGATACTACTCCAGGTTAGTGGAAACATCCACTTAATTCATGAATTCATTTTTGGGTGAACTGCTAAAACCAGCATCAGCTCAATATTTGATTGACTCGGATCAGATTTACGTAAATGGCTCACTTTAAACAAATCATTGGCCAGTTTTGAAATAAATCAAGAACTACCATATATTCTTGATGCCAATGGTGTTTTGAATGAGGAGTGCTCACATCTTGGTTTCTCTCTGAACTGAACATATTTGTATTAATTGTGCCCCCAAGCTGACTCCCATTTCAAAATTGAGAAGCATGTCCAAAGTTAGTCCATTATGGTTAAATGTGCTGATTGGCATATCGCTATTTTAACTACAATGTCAAAAGTTCATTTGTGAACGGTAAATTATGTCAGTATCCCAGATTCCTTGTCTTTCCTGAGTGGATAGGTATTATTTTTCCATGGCGGAGCAGTTCTTTGAAAGGACAAATTTTATGGTTAACTGAAACAGCATGTGGGATTCCAGCGTCTGCAGACCTGTGCTTTGAAGTGAGCAGGTGGTCTGAATTATTGTGTTAGGGCATATATTTTTGCTGTGGAGCTTGTGCTCAAACTCTGCACTATCTGTCCAGTTATTTGGCGGCCTGTAGCGTAGTGGTTAAGGTAAATGACTGGGAGACGCAAGGTCGGTGGTTTTAATCCCGGTGTAGCCACAATAAGATCTGCACAGCTGTTGGGTCCTTGAGCAAGGCCCTTAATCCTGCATTGCTCCAGGGGAGGATTGTCTCCTGCTTAGTCTAATCAACTGTATGTCGCTCTGGATAAGAGCGTCTGCCAAATGCCAATAATGTAATGTAAAATTTGGCTCTAGCTGTTGCTGCAACTAAGCTTTCTAATTTTGGGTGTTTTGAAGAGCAACAGGCCAAACTGAAATATTGGAAAAGTAAATATTGGTGTTTGGCTTAGACAGCTGTTTCATCATCAAAATTGTGTGTAAACTAAATCCTTACTGTTCAGATAATCACGTTTTCATTGTTTTCAAAATTCTGGAGGCCATACACTGTATCTTGAATTGAGTTTTGTCGTGACATGTTCTGTTTCTGTCCTGCAGAATGACCAGCCTGGAAGTCCTGGCCCTAAGGGGGCGAAGGGCCACCGGGGACCAGAGGGCAAATCTGTGAGTATTATAGAGTTCATGGGATCCAAGATGTGCAAAGTCTCAATTTGTTCTGTAAACACAGTTTTAAGTTGAGTGCCAATAATTGCACTGAGGAGGTTAAATTAATTGAAATATGGTACAGTCCCCTCCAAAATTAACACCATTTTACTATACTGTATCCTCAAAAAATGTACCAAGTGATTGTCAATCCTGATCTGAGCTACTGAGTCTGCTGGTTTTTGTTTTCATCTGAAGATCAGCAGAGATCAGAGACTAACAAGTAATATATTGTTTCCAAAGTGATCTCAATCTTTCCTGCTGTGTGGCCTCCCATGGTTTCGCATTTCATTGGGATAAAAAATAAGATAACACACATACAGGGCCAGATTTACTAAGCCTTTTGTGATGATTTTCAAGCGGACATATGACGCATTCTACCCAGAAAATATGTGTCGTATGTATCAAACTGCCAGACGGGGATAGAATCGCAGTATTCGTGTGACCTAGGCGAGTCATCGCAAGATGCCCTTCTGTCCTTATTGCTTTTAAGGGTGGATCGCGCAAATAAAGTGCAGATATATTATATGTGGGGCTGATAATGTATTCCGTTGAATTTACTAAAGTTCACGCTATTAACGAGGGTCAATTTGTGTGTGAAATTTCTCTGCCTCTATAGAGCAGGCGTAAACCGAGGCGCCAGACAGAGACCCAGATCTAGACTTCGAAGATGCACTGAAATAATCTTTGCAACAATAATCACACTATTTCATCTCCCAGAGCAAGAAATAATTAAACGGATGATTCAAATGAATGATTTCAGTCAAACAATAATTAAGGCTGGGTGTTTGCCACAGAAAATATTTACAAAATCATTTATTAAATTAACTATATAATTAATTAATAATTATAATATCTCATGCGAAGCAGTGGGAAGTGACTGACCATGTTCAACCGTGAAGTTTAACAAAATGAGTGTTGCCATTAGTAAAAAATATTAGTAGGCTAAATGCAGTGATATGCTGCTTTTAATCGTTTTTGTCCATCGCGGAAAGAGCCTGCATTTGTTTTGATTAGTTATCCTCCGAAACAATTGTGGACAAGAAACTGCCAAAAAAGAGAAACTCCCATGGGACTTCTGTGACAAACACCCAGCCATACAAATAATTACGCTTCTGGGAGAAATAAAAGATGTACTGGTACCTCCCACACAATGTTCCCATCTCATCTCCTATCTCAGCAATACTGAAGCTCATCGCAATGTTACATCTCGCATTTAATTTGATCTCAACAGTGGGTTTGGATGGTTATTTTGAAAAGAACATCCTTCCTAATGTCACATACAGTATGCATGTTCGATTTTCTGGGGTTGTTTTGTATCTAGTGGGGTTCATGTCAACGCAATTGGAATCATCAACTCAAATATAGAGCCACAGGCCAAAACATTTTCACCAAAGCCTGGTTGCATCTGCCAGAAAGTTCAAACTTTTTGGCAAAAGAATCCTCCAGGAAGACAACTTTCCAATGCGTATCTTGAAATCACCCGAGAAGTACTGTCAACAAAATTACTGCATTGCCATAACCAATATCAAAAAAGTCTGGTTTTAATTGCAGACAACAGTCCATCAGCACAGGCCAAATTGTCTTGCCATTCCTCCATGATGTCTTCGTGGCGGAATGGCAATACTATGTTCACCAATCCCATAAAACACTATGGTAGTTATCCTTGTGAAGGGAGAGTACACAAAACCTGAAAACAGTGATATGAATATAAATATTTGTGACACTCTTTTCAGAGGGAGAGGAGGGTAAATGTATTTGATAAATGTGTTATTTTTAATTAACTCAGTAATTATTAAAGTAATATATACATACTAAAATACCTTTTCTCTAGCAAATCTTTTCAATGGTGTGAATAAATATGAAGGGCACTGTATACAGTTTGCACTTGTAAGTTGCTTTGGATTAAAAGTGTCTGCCAAATGACTAAAATGTAAATGTATACAACAAACTGCACTCCATTCCATAGCTGTGTAGAAAATCCAATTATGAGGAAATGACTTCAGCCTTTCTTTTTTTTTTTTAGATATTTGTTAGGCCTTTTTCAGTATTATTGGACAGTATAGTACAGAGAGACAGGAAGAATGGGAGTGAGAGAGAGGGAAAGACATGCGACAAAGGTCAGACGGTCAGATTCAAACCGCCAACGTCGCGGCTCGCAATGAGCACGTGGTCAGTGCTCTACAGGCTGCGCCACCGAGGCCCCCGATGACTTCAGCCTTAATCATGCATCATCATTAGTCATTACACTCATGCTGTATTTCCCAGAAGCCTCTAAGTGTATAGATTTTTCTTTTCAGGGACCCCCTGGACCACCTGGCCCTGCCGGTGCTGATGTGAGTATGAGAACTACGGGAAAATGTCATGCTCACTCGTCTGTTACAGAAAATATACAGAGCAGAGACAGCCCAAAACACATGGGGCTATTGTTCATCACTGTAATGTGATTTGAATTTCCCTCAAAGTAACACTGTTGCAGTAAGTGTTGCAGATATGCTTTAACACCTAAACTATTTTAAATGAACAAATGCTCTTACTATAATGATCATCAGAATGTTAAGTGCAAGTACATTTGTATAAAGCTTTCTTTTACAGTCCCCCTATTACTAGGTATTAGACAGGTAAATACATGCTAAAACAATAACACATAATTTGGTAATTACCACTGGCAAAATAAAGTAGGTAAATATTAAGAAACTGAAACACCTCCTCTATTACCAATCAATTCAAGTGACTACCGTTCAGTCAAAGGGTTAGGTATCCTTCCTAGGAACTTAAGATAATACTCCTAGGAGTTCCTAGGAAGTACACAATTACATTCGATAACTGTAAGATAGTCACTTGAATTGATTGGTAATAGAGGAATATTTCAGTTTTATTTTCTTATTATTTACCAATTTTTTACCAGTGGTAATTTCCCAATTATGTGTTATTATACCTAATTTATACCTAGTAAATACCTAGAACATAGTGGACTGTTAAAGGAAGTGTTAGCAAAGTTTGCTGATAGACTTAATATTGCCCATGGACTTAATAGAGCATGTATTTTTGGGAAATGTAATGCAAGATATCAACTCAATATGGTGCTCACAAGATTAAACAGAAACCAATTTAGTCCCAAGGGTGGATGCTGCATCTTTAAAATTGGTTCATAATGGGCTGTTATGAAACAACTTATAGTAATGGAAATGACATGAACTAATGTGGCACAGTCTTGTTTTCGACAAAAACGTATGGACAACTGAAAGATCATTTCAAATTGAAATGGTCTCTGTGAACATAATAATATCACACTGTGCTGAAAGTCATTGTCGTTTTTCTTCCTCTTCAGGAATGCGAGATACTTGATATTATCATGAAAATGTGCTGTGAGTACCTTGTTTTTGACTCTCTTTGCTTAGCTTGCATGCTTCCTCCCCCAATGCATTTCACCAAACCTCTACATCTGGCTATAATAGAGTGAGGAAAAGCAACAGACACAAAGGGAATATGTTGTTTTCGGATGGCTAGCGAACTTGTGTCCAAAGCTAAAATGGCACTGTGAAATAGCATGGAGACAATATCTCATCTCTTCATGACCAAGCTGTCCTCTGCTGTTCAGAACCTGAACCAGACCATTTGGCAGATTACAGTTAACTCCAATGAAATAAAATACCAGGAAGTATCTAAAAGGGTTATTAGATATAACCTGAGTCAGGGTGGGCCGATTTAGGGTTATTTTTTCAGGGTTCTGTATAATGTATGATGTATAATGTTCGCATGTATAATGTCAAAGTTCTGGATGATAATTGACTGAAGGTATACAGTGTACACATTTCCTTGTGGTTGTGATCTCAATTGCATCTGGTAACCTACAAACCTTCTGTGTATAAAATATATTTTATTGAAAACATTGACTGCTGAGACTGGACATACACAGTAAATGTCTAATGTCTATGTGCGCATAATATCTTTCAGGTTATGGGCTGTTAGACATATTTAGATAAATGATTATGGGATTGTTGAAAAACTAAAGACATTAATAAAATAAATGTATTGAATTTCGTCAAGTCTATCTAAACTATAGACAAACCGACTGAGACTGAACTCACAGAATAAACTTGAACAATAAATTGCAAACATAAGACGTATCACACTGTTAAGAAACAATTGAATTATTCATAAACTGACTGTCAATATTCTCTTTTCTATTTTCCCAGCTTGTTGTGGTGAGTAGAAAATGTTTGTAACTCTGAGAAAGCTTGTGTACGGGTTCTCTGATTGCTGATCTGCTGTATGTGACTGGACAGTACTGGTAACTAATGCTCTTCCTGTCCTGATGTTTTGCAGAATGCAAATGTGGCCCACTGGACATTGCATTTGTTGTTGACAGCTCTGAGAGTATTGGAAGATCTAACTTCGAAATAGCCAAGGACTTTATCATTTCTGTTATTGACAGACTGGTGACGAGCCAGCAAATTAAGGTGAAGCCTTTATCTGAATTAAACCTGTTTTTGTTTTTAAACAGGAGGGGGGGTGTGGGGGAAATTTTTTGTTTCATGGAAGTTGATTCTTGAATTATGGTATGTATGAGGATAACAAAATAGTAAGAAATTATGCTAACAACTCGAGGCTGCCATTTACCTCTGATCATAGTTAACAATGAAAGTGTCATTCACTTTTTGTGAATATGTGATTTACTGTATATAAATACTAGAGTGAAGGCATGGGGGGCATAAATTATCTTCAAAAATGGAAATGAATTCAACATGGAAAAACTTGAAAAAATTAAATGAAATAAGGTTTTCGTGTAGTTTTTTTTCTGATATTTATTCAATTCAAAGAAAGAATATAGGCAAACGATATAAAACATACAGACAATGAACAACAAATGGAAGCACATAACTAGAAGTAATTGCATTGGTTTAATCACTCATTATGAACTACTTCTCTCAAAAATGTCATTCCTCTTTTACTAAAAGCTTTAAGCTTTTAATGGGTCCAAATAATATTTTCACAGGAGTGGTAAGTGGCTTTAGCCTGTTCTGAACATTAAAATATAATTTATTCCAAACATTCTTTATGCATAAGGCAGTCATGCCTTAACGAAAAAATGAAAAACATTAACATGACATTTAACAGAAAGAAATGTTTAAAAGCGTTAAAGCTGAAATACAGCTATCTTAATTTGCTAGCTGAGTGTAACGGTACACAACCAAAACTAGAAGCTTTGCTTTGCACCAACAGCTGGCAAAAGTGTTGCTACTCTACACTGTAAACCTCCAGGTCGGATTTATGTAAAATATATCTACTGTCATCTGTGTGTAAGCAGTAGAGCTTTTCAGTTATACAGCCAACACCCTGTACAGAGAGGATGTGAAAAAAGTGGACACCCAGGAGGGCAATGAATTTTGGGAATCTCCCTAGAAAATTGGGAGGACTGACAAGTATGGTCACACAGCATGTTATGAGTGAATGAGGCACTGGCAGTATTGATACAGCAGGTTTTGAGAGAGTGCAGGGCACTGGCAACAGTTACTGTAAATGGCAGGTTATGGCAGTGGTTTGGTATTGGCCAGAGTAAGACAGCAATGTTGTGACCATGTCTTCCATCTTTTTCCCAGTTTGGCGTCAATGACTCACGAGTGGGTGTGGTGCAGTACAGTGGGGAGAAGGCCCAGGAAGTGGTCCAGCTTGGTGACAACAACATACAGAACCTCACAGAGCTAAAACAGTATGGTGCTTCATCACAAAACCTGAGAAAAAGTATGTGAGTAATGGTGAAAATGTCTCCAAAAAAACCTGAGTAAGTGTGTTATGCATGTGTGTGTTTTCAGAGCTGTGAAGGACTTCAGGTGGCTTGCTGAGGCAACCTACACTGGTGAAGCTCTGCAGTATTCCCTGGACAACATGATTAAGAATCTTAAGAAAGAAAGAAGTGTGGTACTGGTCTTAACAGATGGTCGATCGGACATCACCAGAGATGACGTGCCACTCGACGTGCTGTGCAAGGAAGGCATCAGGGTAGGGGAATGGATCCATGACACCTACCATCTCGCTGTTTTTCTCTCATACACAAGCTTGTTGGATTAATTTTCTGTTGATTCTGTAGGTCGGTGGCCTGGGAATTAAAGACTATAGTGGTAGGTTCCCCAATGAGGAACAGCTTGGGGACATTGTTTGTAAGAGTAACCCTAAACCAGGGTTCCTCTTCCTTCTGGATAACTTTGCTGAGCTTCTTGAGGAGTCCTTCCTGCAAAACCTGACAGCAAGCATTTGTCAAGGTACATTTCCCTCCTCTTGATATACAGTATATATTAGGGATGTCCTCAAATCGGAATAGGATATTCGAGAAAGCACAAATAATGCATTTTATACGGATATGTGTTCCTTCCAAATGTCTTCAATATTATTTGTAGCCTGCCGTAGTCCACTGAAAATGACTTGTTTGACTTTCATTTTCTTTTCTACACTGACTTCAGATGGGAGGGGGTAGGGTTGTGCTACCAGTTTTGAGGTAGCCTGTCACTCACTCTGGATGCTCTGCTACACAAATAGTCATATTTTGACTGCTAATGCTAATTTAGTTGTCAGATTGCCTGTTGGGTCTGCTCCTGAATTCTGAAACTTAAATGACCATACCGGTAGTTTGGATATTAAGGTCCATTTACTACACATTTAGTGTAGCATAGGTTACTTGAAAAAAAATTCTAGGACCTGTGGGTGAAGATGAAGGGAACCAAATGTAATGACTGTTGTCATATGTGTTCTTGTTTCACAGATAAGAAGTGCCCCAATTACAAATGTCCAAGTAAGTTTCTGAAATATCCCTCTCATGAAACGAACATTGACCATTACTATCTCCCCTTAATCGTCAGTGTCCCACTGAGCCTTAAAGAAACCTCTCTGTCTTCTTGGCAGTTTCATTCAGTACCGATACTGACATTACCATCATGATGGACAGCTCAGCCAGTGTCGGCAGTAAAAACTTTGAGGCGACCCGCACGTTCGTGAAGCGGTTGGCCGAAAGCTTCCTGAGAGCTGAGCAGGTGGGCCCCGTGGAGGTTCGCGTCGCTGTGGGGCAGTACAGCAAAGAGGCCAACATGGAGGCAGACTTCACAGACGACTACCACGCTGTCGCTAAACAGATCGACGGCATCGTCTTCCAGAACTCGGTGACGGACGTGACGGGTGCCCTCAGCTTCGTCATCGAGAAGTTCAAGAGCAGCGGCAATAAGAAGAAGAAGCTGCTTCTGTTTTCAGATGCCCGCTCCCAGGGCGTGACCGAGAACGACATCCAGACGAGGGTGCGGGAGGTCCAGGCAGCCGGCATCGAGCTGTACGTGCTGGCTGTAGGCAGCCAGGTGAACGAGTCCAACCTGCGTTACCTGGTCAGCCAGGGGCGCACGTATGATGTCACGTATGCACAGCGTCACCTCTTCAGGGCTGTCGACTACCCCTCTTTGCTCAGAGGCGTCTTTCACCAAACTGTGGCCAGAAAGGTCTCTCTGGCCTGACAGGTGGAGGGTCAGTTGGCCCAAAGGAGGGAGGGGGTGGTCAGAAACAAGGGTTAAAAAGACCAGCAGAATACAAGCTTTTTTCTGATGCGTATGTTAATTTAGGACCCTAGAACATTTGTTTAATAATCACATTTTCTTTGAATGAGAGGATATGATTGTTTATTGAGTAAAAAAAGAACACCTGCAGTTCATATGTTTGTGGATCATGAAATGAGTGAAAAGAATATGTTAAACTGAAATAAACAATGGCGCAACACAGCCTGGTTTAGTGGTGGTGTATTCTCATATTGTAGCCTGCAGGACCTTTCGTCTTGTTTATAGAGTGTCCTGATTGAGCGTCTCTTGGTGTGGAAACATGCATCCATTCCAAATGTGGGCGCATTGGAGCTGCTGTTTAAAAAGACCATGGGAAGGGTCAGAGGTCATAAATCTGCCCTTTCTATTTGCTTACTATTCATTTCTGGCCAGAGATGAGACGGCTCATAGGCTTGAAGCCAAAAACTAACAACTGAACCATAAAAGGACATGTCCTTAAAGTCTGCATTAAACCTTTTTTTCTCTCATCTCAATCCACAGTGTTAGCTTGCTGAAGAGTCATATCTCCCAATACAGATGTTTTTGGCACTAAATATTTACCATTTTCTCCTCATTTACTGCTGTAAATTTCACATTGTCCAAACAGCAAGATAACATTCCTACATCATCTTGTGTTCCTGACATTTAATGACATTTCTATATATCAGTGGTGCTATAAGTCTTAGGCTTTCCTGGTATATTTTTAATGAATGGAGTATACATTGCTAGAAACTCTCTCCAAATCTGGAGCTACCACAAAATCTGTGTATAGATTTACATCTCAGCAATGCATTGGAATCAAGTGCAGCCTTTCGGCTGCTGTAAGGTTACGATCCATCAATAAAGAATAAAGATTGCTTCACCAACTACAACCTGTGTTGTGCTTCCTGTCCTATTGATATTACACATGCACACACACACGCATACACAGTCCAAAAATATTCCTAAAATGGCCTTGTTGTTTCTGGGCTTGTAGGCTTCTTTGTCAGGGTCCATTTAAACATACCAAAGGTTTCAGGAATGAACAGCCTCTTGAGCAGTGCGCACCAATGCAGATGGCACTATACTACTAAAGATAGGATACAGCTTCAAAGACAGAATGTCTGTGTATAAAATAATAAATAATAATTTATTATTTAGCTGACGCTTTTATATTTTGTAAGTTACCCTTGATTAGACTAAGCAGGGGACAATCCCCAGGAGCATTGCAGGGTAAAGGGTCTTGCTTAAGGGCCCAATAGCTCTACGGATCTTATCGTGGCTATATCTGAGCTTGAACCACAAACCTTCCAGGTCCTAGTCATGTAGGTCACAGGCTACCCATCTGTGTATGATTGTGTTACAGCAGAAGCTCCCTGGATTACCTTGGATCCAGCTCAGTTGACAGGTGCACTAATTAATACAGATAATTTATAATGCTACATTGTGTTTAGGTAATGGTGGCTTATAGTCATCAGATCATCTGACATGCAAATATACTGTAAACGTAATATAAAATATACACCAGGAATAGCAATCTGAAATCGTCCAGTGAGCTTCGCAATAATTGTTCATGCAACATGAATAAAATTGGCTTTTGTTTGGTCACACGATTAAAATTTGAATTCAGTGCAGTCTGGGAAGGAATGTTTTGTCGTGGTGAATTTGCGCCGACTCATCTTAATACTATAAATGCTGTGGTTTATTAGACATTTCATTTGAAAGTATACACAGTAGATCAGACAAATCAGCGCCCTGTCACTCTTTTTAGGACATTGGCAAGCCTTAATCCCCTATCCTGGAAAAGCTCATCTTGAAAATGATTTCGGAAAGCAGGAGTCACAAGGCCTCACTGAGAGCTCAGCATTGTCTCTGCTTTCCTTTACTCCAGTTCCATCACAGCAGAAACGACAGATTACTGGACAGGATTACAGGGATTAAGAGCATGACTGTAGCTGTCATTTTCTAGCCAAAAAGCACTGGCCTAGCGCTTAGCAGAAATTGACAGTAATTAAGTATATTTACACAACAGCAATATCAGTAATATTGTAGCACTGATCATCCTGTCTCCTTAATAACCTATTACTAAAATGAAATTATTAAATGAGCCAGCATTGCAGTGTTTCCAGATGGTCCTTATGGCCCGCAATATATCCGGACCACTTCTGTTATAACTGGCCCAGAGGCCAATAGGGACACTGAGAATTGGCAATAACCTGGTTAAGAAACAAAGGGATTTACTCTGGAACTTGACCAATGTTTTTAGTTTGAGTCATTTGGTGTTCACAATCAAGATCTTGGGAGCAAAGCATATGCACAATGTTATCCTCAGAGCAGAACAATGAATAGCACTAATTTCTTGTTTTGCAAGAAAATATTATCAGGTGATCCGTGTAATAATTACATCCTTTTTATATATAGTCCCCCCATTTTAGTGCTCTCGGCTTAAGGATGTCTGAAACAGTTTCATTTTGATAAGGCTATTGTTTGGCCTATGTCTCTGACTGTTTTTTTCTGATTTCACAGACTGGCTTCCTTGACTGTCACTAGCCCAAATCTGGTTTTCATGTTGACAATGTCAATAACAGACTCCGAAGGCAATCCTAGAATCAAGATTAGATACTGAAATCGTTCTTATACCTATAGTAAGGAAGTGATTGAATACACCTTTATAATAAGAGACAGCTGAAAAGCCTGTCAAAAGGGAACTTTTTAGATTTAGACAGGCTAGATTTAGTACTGAAGTATTAGATAGGCTTTAACCTTGTAAATGTCCCTCATAAATACTTTTAAATATAGAAAATTAAGATTTATTTTCCCCTCTCCCAATGTGAGCAGAGCACGGTCATAGAAGGTCATTAATGCCAATAATGAAATGAATGAAATTAAGACAAGGGGTTATGACAACAGCTCTTTCCAATGAACAAATTGATGAAAGCTACATGTTGATATGTCAGGGTTCAGGGTCCAGGGTTCTGTTCCACAAAGCAGGATTACTGAGTTAGCCAGATAACTGTATAAAGTAAAACCAGAAAACTGTACAAAGTAAAAATGGTTCTTTGGTGTCAGGGTTTTTAAAGGTCTTTCAAAAAATAAAAAATGGCAGAATTAATAATAATATAGTTTAGATACCAATTACCCAGGCTCTAAAATTTGTCATTATGATCTTGATTTTGACATACCAACCCAAAACATCTCATTTTCATTTGGGCTCTCATGTCAAACCGCTGAAGGCTTTGGACATTTTTTAGAGGCAGGATTTGCATCTTTGCCAATTCTATTTGTAATTTGGACTGGAATCCATTAAATATATGCATGGCTGAGCATGTGTCTCTGCTGGGGGAAATGCAATGTGGTCTAGTGACATGGCACTGAGCTGCCACTGGATAACCATATTACTGGATAACCATATGCCGGACAACTTGGCTTTACGGCTGTATGCCATAATTCAAGCCTTTCAATAACTCACGAAGAGCATCCTGCACACAAATCACAGACCGCACAAGGACCCCGCTCACAGAATCTATCATCAGGCCAGATACACTTACATCCAATTACAGAGCTACTTCATACATCCTGTGCATGCAGTCACACAGAGTTTTGACAGTTGAGTAGAATTATTATTTGCTCACACATCTAAAAACAAGATCAAGTACTCATAACTGCACTGCACTGAAACAGGTGACTTAAAGGATTGATCCTCAAATACAATGGGCCCCAGAATTATTGGCACCCTTGATAAATATGCACAAAAATATTCAATGAAATCAACCAAAGTCTTACATTTTTTAAATAATTACAATATTTCCCCAAAAAACAGGTTCCACAATTATTGGCACCCCTGGTTTAACACCCCTGGCAAAGATGACAGCCATGAGTTTTTTTTATTGTAATTTGTGATAATTTCAGGGAACACATTTGGAGGGATTTCTTTTTACCATTAGTCTCATCTGACCATAGCACTCCCTGTCATAATTCCAATGAGGTTTGGCAAACTCCAGATGCTTGGTTTTCTTTATTGTGCTACCAAATACTTTGTTGGGGATAATATGCACTTGCATCCACTTCTGGGCAAGTTTGCAACCATTCCATGTTTTACACCTTTTTATTATTGCCCTTACAGTGCAATATTAATTACAGTAGTATTTTTTAACAGTTACTTGTTGTACCCATTACCAGACTTAATTAAAGTTATATTATATTAAATTAGATTACTAAATAAAAAACATTGAAACATGATAGTAAATGTATTGAAATAAAAGTATGACGTTTTCCAGTATGTTTGAACATAAAATATTGATAATGATCCATGTTGCCCACTGTATATGAATCCAATGCATGCAGAATCACCACAGGGGCATTAGTCCAGATATGGTTCATTTGTGAACTTGACCACTGAATAGGCAAATTAATATTAAAATCCAGATGGGAGTTAGATCTAGGACAGATACTCAAAATGTTGGATAATGTGATCTACTGTTCTGCAGTATATAAAGAGCAGAAATCAGTGCCTCAAGGCATTTTTAGGGACCATGATTTCACATTTTTATTAGCTCAATAAATACACAGCTATTTTAATAAAGAAAATCTGGAGCACTGGCTAAACTAATCTTTGGGAGGTAACCTGGACTCTTTAAAACAATACTATTTTAGTGAGAGGAGTAATAAAGGATCACACAATGTCTCTGAACTCTAAATGTCATCCAACATGCACTTTATCTCTTGGATACCTTATCAGATATTCCTATAAAAAGCTCATCTTACAGCTTCCAAGATTTTTATTTTCCTGATGTGGAACACAAAACAAATGAAGCACTGATGGCAGCTATGCTGCCATGAATCTTCACTCACATTATGTCATAGCTGTAAGATTCATTTTCATTCATTTTCGGAGAAAATCAAACTACTTTTTCCGAACCATTGATCGACCATCTCAGGACCTTCGGTATATTTCTCCTGAGCTTCCCATGAATATAATAATTACTGACACTGTGCAATCACAGTGATCCAAAGGGAGGTACAATTACTAGTAGCATTCATCCTCTCATCATGCCCTATTCCCCATTTAACTAGAATAGGTATTGACAGCCTTCACTGACATTGAGGCATGAAGACACTTATCGAAAACGTGTATCATCACAATAAATACCAGTTGTCAATGCATCATTTTACAACCCAAAGTTAGATGCTGTAGAAGGTTTGAGTGGGAAATAGATAATGTGGCACTAGTATGAAGTAAATGGTTTAGTGGGCATAGTTTTAGATATAGTGTACTTAGCCAGCAGATACTAGGTTACATTACATTACATTACATTACATTATTGGCATTTGGCAGACGCTCTTATCCAGAGCGACGTGCAACAAAGTGCATACCCATAACCGGGGATAAGTTCGCTGAAAGACCCTAGAGGGAAGTACAATTTCAACGGTAAGGTAATTACCGGGTTGTAAAATAAAGCATTACCCAATTTACTGTAATCCCAGAATCCAGATCTGTATATTGTGTGAATACCAGCTATACTGTAACAGTCTACATACCATTGCCAATTCATGGTATCTCACATAGGCCATTTCTGAATCATTTCCGTAGATTAGTGAAATGGATCTCGCTTTATGTGAGTGATTCACATTGAAAAACAATTATTCCCCACTGTAAAATCTGAAAGTGCTATTGGTAATAAATAAATCCTTTGGAAACAGTTGGCTGAATAAATTCATTCATTCATTCACAAGCTGAAATAATGGTAGCTGCCATGCCCACAGAATTTGGCACCCTCCAAACTTTTGAAAGTGGAGATAGTAGAGAACTTGAATTGCGTCTTTATTATCATTCACTCTTTGTGATATATTCATTGCCATAGAGAGGGCTACTGTATGGCTATGTCTTATGTCTATGTCTTTATGTGTAGGTGCCTTTAAGACAATCAACCTATTCTGAACAGTGGAAATTCAGTTCAACACAGTGGACATTCAGTCTGACCGAGCAAGTAAGGAAAGAAAGTTCATGCCTGTGAATGATGATGAATATCAATTTCAATTATCAATCATTGCATAATGTCATATAATGGCTCATATAATGCGACACTAATGATTGCAAACTGGTAAAGTCCCCTTAAAAGTATTTTTTTTGTGTGTGTTTTTTTCCCAGAATACTGGCCCAGAGGCTGCAGTTGGCCAGGTGGAAGGTCCTGGCATCAGGCTAACCAGTCCCAGCTGTGGGGCTCGGTGACTGGAATGCTGACATCTGGAGCATATCTTTCCTGAGTGGGATTGGGAAGCTCTTATATGCAACTATTAGAAGTTGCAGAAAGAAGGGTGAAGCTTTTAACAGTACTGTGCCTAATCTTCTGTATTGATACTGAGACTACTCTGAAGACCAACTAGAAAATTCTTTCAGCATTGATCAGCAGGATTTAATAATGCAGTCGACACTTAGTGAGCACTTTGATAGGTATTTATGATGCATTGTGTGTTCAGAGATGCTCTTCTGAATATCACTGTAATTTATTTGTGCTAATGTCACCTTCCAGTCAGGAAGGTGACATGCCTGACCAGTCTGGCCCTTCTCATCGGACTTCTCTCATTAACAAGGTGTTTTTACCAACAGAAATGCTGCTCCCTGGATGTTTTTCACTTTTCGCACCATTCTCTGAAAACTCTGGAGACTTCTGTATGAAAATCCCAGGGGATCAGCAGTTTCTGAGATACTTAAACCACCCTGTCTGGCAGCATCAATCATTCCACGGTCAAAGTCACTTAGATCACATTTCTTCCCCATGCTGATATTTCGTCTGAAAAACAGCTGTACATCTTGACCATGTCTGCATGCATTTATGCATTTAGTTGCTGGTGTACAGGTCTACCTAATAAAATGGTCAAAGAGTGTATATTGTATCTGATATATAGTATTTTCTATCTACTTATTACTAATACATAATGGATTTGTTTCATGTTCTGTTAAAAGCAAAGATTCACCTTGATTTGTGCTGGAGACCGATACATAAAGAGACATATAACGTTTTTTAAAAGATGCTCCTAATTTGCTCCAAAGGTCTGGATTCTGTTAAAGCAAGATTTAAATGAAAACCTACAGGACAATCACCAGGAACAGGATTGAACAGCCTTCTGTTAAAGCCTGTTAAAACCTCCTTTGGCAGCAATAACTGTAATAATTTCCTGTAAGTGTTGGTCATTATCTTACAACTCTGAATTTCTTGCATATAGAGCTGAGTAGATCTTTAACTGTGCAACACACATACATGTCCAATGCATGTTGGTCTCATGGACTCCAACCAAAAGCCAACACATGCCCATGCTGCAGGTTGTCAAGGGATAGTTAAGCAGTGGGGTGCAGCCATGATAATTTTCTGCACCACTTGAAGAGGTAGAGACGGAGGTTCAGTACGTATTTCACCCCCTTTCACACTCTATAATAGTTTATTGCATCAGTAATTGAAGCTTTCTTCTCTGCAGAAAATAACTGCGGTTTTTCAGCATGACCCCACAGTTCTGTACACGCAGTATTCATAGGAGGCCCATTTCAAAAACCCTTTATCATCTATTATTGTCTATTTCATCACATATTTGTTTCGGATCTTTAGACAAAATGTAATAGGGAAGCTCAGTAAACACAAAACACATTATGCTTGCAGCCTAACCCAATTGCACTTCAGCTTCAGCTTTCGGACAGATGACCGGACATTCTCCTTAAAGGCATACTATGCAGGATTTCTTTCTTCACTTCATTGCTGTGTTTACACACAAAAACATCTACGCCCCCATTCTCAATGCCCGGCTACACCCAAAGATGATTCTGGCCATTGCAGACAACCCTTTGACTGCAATGAGCTAAGAAAACCACGGTCTAATATGATTCGTCATATTGCGCGTGAACACCTCTTCGACATCAGTCCTGCTGCCACAACTCTTGGGCTGAGTCCGCACCGCGTACGTCACTCCTCTCTCCATATCCATATCCTGGAGTGGCGCGCAGAGGGAGCGCGCCACTCCAGCTTGACTACAGCTGTCTTGTGTTGCTCTCTCTTCAACAGCTCGTAGATATCTTCTGAAGCAAATTTCTAAGATCCCATCCTAAGGTCTAAAAGCTTATTCCTTATATATCTTTTTTGCATACAAAAGTTTACCTTTTTGATAAGAGATGTCCCCAATATTTCAAGCGGGAAGACATTTATCTCTTATGTAACTTGTTTTTTAATGACCATATTCATTATTTCTGTTTTTCCAACTGTCATTTTCTCATACCTCAAAAGAAATTTCCCCAATATTTTATTTCATGTGCCCCTCCGGTTTGGGAATTTCCACCATCTTAATATACGAGTGGAAAAACACTAGCTCTTATGTAATTTTTAATGAACCTATTCATCACTGGTATTTGTCTCCCTGTCATAATCTCTCCTTGGACTCTCTCCAAACTTTGACTTCATACAAGCCAGAAGTTAGTGCC
Organism: Conger conger; assembly: GCF_963514075.1. Lineage (NCBI taxonomy): Eukaryota > Metazoa > Chordata > Actinopteri > Anguilliformes > Congridae > Conger > Conger conger. Next base: position 37,777,821 of record NC_083762.1, on the reverse strand, counting down.
CTCCAACATCTCAACACACTCTTCAGGTGCCCCTCTCCACGGCGCCTTAAGGGATCTACAAAGGACATCCAGCCAATGGCTGAGTGTAAATCATCCCCCAACTTCTTCTACAGTCAGTCCTTTGAATCTATCCGATAAATTATTTGTGCTATAATCAGGAAGGCCCTTGAAGCCTCTTAATATTCTTTCGGTATTGACATCCCTTCCGTTTTCCTTATTTTTGTTTTTCTTTAGCCAGGCATTGTGCCCCTCCCCTGTAGGGTTGGGGTATTCTCAGTCAGAACGTTAACCTTGCTCTTTAAAACCCTAAATCTAAGTCCTCTGACTTCAGACTCCTCAGTATCCATATACGGTTGTACATTTATCTTGTATCACATATTTTTCTTCCTACGGGCGTTCTTACTACCACCTCGATGGCGTGTGCGAGGGGTTAACAATGCATTCCTTTCTAACCCATCCCCCGTCAATCTCTCATCAGGGGGGCCTAGGGCCGGGTCCTCGACAATATGAATCTATTTAACTGATAACTTGTGTTTGTATTTAGCTAAACCTTATGGTGACTGAACAAACCAACTGCACCAGTGGATTTCAGTCTGCTCTAGTCTGCCAAGAATGAAGCATTGCACAATTCTGCAAAATAAAGCATGCATACTCACAAAATTAATTCATTGTCGCTTTTATTTTTATCAGACATCCCAAGTTTTCTGAAAGTCTTTCGGATTTAAGCAAGAGCTTCCTGCCCAGGAGAGAAAATGAGCCAGGGGAATTTGCCAAGCCAGCTGACTTATGAAACTGAATTTAGTCAATGTTAGCGAATAACGGCAGCTACCTACCGTAATGTCACCAAACGCTGGCCACCCGCTTGCTTAATGCTTAGCCACCAAGACCAATCTCTCGCAAACCCACCTCTCCACTGCAGCAGCCATACCCAGAAGTGGACAGTGAGCAGTTTTTAGAATAACAAATACAAGTAGACAAGCAAGGTATTGGGCAGAAGTGAACACTGACACAGGTTTTCAGTGTATCATAGTGTAACAAGTCCACACCCTTGTTATGTGGGATTTCCAGTAGCGTGCACACGTTCTTTGTCAGTTGGCAATGGCAGGCCAAGACAGGAGTCCATGGAGAGTAATGAAGTTCAGTTTATTGTAGAATGGATTCTGCATCACTGTTCAACTGTTGTTTTGATAGAAATACTCAAGATACAACTTGAGAAAGACAAATAACCCGCGAACACCTCACTAGCACCAATTACTTGGTGAAATACACACAGCCGCTTGCCGGGCCGATAATTACTCCTGCTTTTGTGAGTCTGTTTCAGGGTTTTCCCTAAGGTTTCCCCAAAGTTTCCCCAAAGTTTCCCCAATGGCTCCAACATGCACTTCATCAAATGAGTACACGAAAAACCGCCGCCTCGCTTTTCGCAGGCCAGGGTTTTATACCCGAATGTATCACTTAATGCAGTTCTCACTTAGGTCCGCTCCGGACTGCCTAAACTAGTTGTGTTTTCTCACCCTCATTTTTACACACAAAATCAGGAATAACATTTGAAATACAATGCAGATCCATAAACAACCTGGTTTGTTATGAAGTACATGAAAACCTTTAACGGTATATGCTATTCTGAACATTTAGCATAAAGTTATTCAAATATAAAACACATTTAATTCTGCAAAAATGTATATTTCCAGGGTGATGACGTTGAACTTGTGGCAGTGTGTTCGCCAGCACCCCCATGTGCATCTCGCCCTACACAACAGAATGCACTGCGAACACAAATCTGTCACAATAGAAATGACTGACCATTGTTTTATAATATTTCCTAGGTGAAGATCCTGCATAGTATGCCTGCAAGAATGTTTTGGTACAGAGCTGAATTCATGGCTCCTTCAAAAATGTTGCCCACATCCCCCTACCACACAGTGTGATTATCGTACTGGGAAATACTGCATTTGCTTGGCAGCATAATGGGATCCGTGTCATCCAAAAAGTTCCACTTTTTATGTTTCTCTTGGTTAGCAGTAGTTTCCGCCTTGCTACTCTCCCATGAACCCCATTTTTCCTCTGTCTCTTTCTTATTGTGGAGTCATGAACACTGACCTTATCTGAAGCTAGGCAGGCCTGCTGTTCTTTGGATGCCTTTCTGGAATGTTCTGTGACTTCCAGGATTAATTGTCCCTGTGTCCCTGGAGACATTTTGGCAGGCTGGCCTGTAGTGGGACAGTGTTCTCCGTTTGGAGAGATCGGGTCTCATTGTGGTTTTGTGAGTCCCAGAGCCTTTGAAATGGTTTTGGAGTGGCCTAGTCAAAGTATTTACTTGAATCCAATAGAGATGCTGTGGCAGGACCTGAAACAAGCAGTTACTGTCTGAATTAAGCAGCTCTGCGAGGGGGCTAAAACTCCTCCAAGGGATGCGAAATTACTTTTTCACAGGGGTGATTTGGGTATTTGATCACTTTTCTTTACTAAATAAATGAAATAGTAATTTAAAAATTGTGTTTTGTGTTTACTCAGGTTCCCTTTGTCTAGCGTTACATTTTGTCAAAAAAAAAAAAGAAAGAAGCTTCACAGCACTATAAATAACTGATTAAATTATAGGTTTTATACAAGGATCACAATTTGCCCACAAAAATATGCGCATGAATATTCCCAGCAAAACCAGCAATATTAACTCACACATATATTACTCAAAAATTACTTTGCACACACTCTTCCATGCACATTGCACATATAGTTGTATACAGTTTATCTTAGGTTTGTTTCTTTGCAATAAGTAATAAATTGCTAGACCACACTTGTTCCCACATGTTATAACTTAGCCCCAACTTCAGGTGCCAGTTTTTATTGTACTGTTTAAAGGTTTCCATGCCGAGGCAGTAAACCTGCAGCAGCACAGTGCTTTGCTAAAGAGGGAAGCAGAAGTCATTCCTGATATATGAGTCACCTAGCAGGTCCTGAGAAACCCCAGATGGTCCCAAGCAAATCTTTCTGTTTAAGGAAACACACTGCCCTTAACAAGAGGGGTAAACAATGAGTTAATACCGTTCATTAGCCTCTTTCAGTTTGTGCCAACCGGCCATCTTTAACTTTGGTTACAGCGCCGCTCACTCTTACCGGTTGCTGAATGGGAAGGCTATGCACACTGTCTTTGTTGGGATAGCAGTACTGCCATAGGTGGGTTTTGCGACAGTCCCCTCCAAAAGTATTGGAACAGTAAGGTCAATTGCTTTGTTTTTGCTATACACTGAGGACAATTGAGTTTGAGGTTAAAATATGTCCGTGAGATGACAGATCAGAATTTCAGCTTTTATTTCCTGGTATCTTTATCTAGATTTGCTAAACAACTTAGAACATATCACCTTTTCTATCAGACCACCACATTTTTAGGTGAGCAGAATTATTGGAACATGCTACTGACAGTTGTTTCTTGTTGCCTAGATGTGTCTTGTTAGATTGATTGGTTAAACAGGGTGGTTTGAGTATCTCAGAAACTGCTGATCTACTGGGATTTTCACGGGGAGTTTGCAAAGACTGGTGCAAAAAATAAGTAGGTTGTCTTCCGGATAAAGCACTGTGGCAAATGGGGCTCAGTTTGAGGAGGACCACACTTACTGGTTGAGTAGACACACACCTGGGCTACATGAGGAATTAGTCCAGACTGTTACATGCGGGCTCTTTTCCGCAGTAGGCGTCTGATACTGAGGAAACACAAGTGAGCTGTGTACGAGAGAGAGAGTGTGAGAGAGAGTGAGAGAGAGAGAGAGAGTGTGAGAGAGAGTGAGAGAGAGAGAGAGAGTGAGAGAAAGAGAGAGAGTGAGAGAGAGAGGGGGGAAGAGAGAGAGTGAGAAAGAGTGAGAGAGAGAGGGGGGAAGAGAGAGAGAGGGAGAGAGAGAGAGAGAGAGCCGGGCTGGAAAGCCAGAGAGCTGACAAACAACAGAGTGGAAGCTGCAGAGCAAGAGGTGTTGTTTGAATTCGGCTGTCGTCATTATTTTAGTTTGCAGTTTGATCCTGATCCAAGGAGGGTGATGGAAGAAGACTTTTGCTTATTTATAGTTCGAGTTTGCTCTCTCTCTCTCTTCCTCACATAAATAACATCTGGTCTTTAGTTACCTCCCTCTGTCAATCTCTTCTGTCCACTCCGGGGTGTGTCACAGCGCGTGACAAGCGCATTCCAAATCAGTTTGTGACGTTACTTCCGCCACAAGTCATCAATGATAAGCAAGAATGATGTGTTATCAATCAATCAATCAAACTTTATTTATAAAACACATTTTCTGCAGTGGGTGCAACTCGATATGCTGTAAATAAAAGATAGAAAACAAACAGGGTGATTGAAAGATACAAGAAACATTTAAGACCAAAGGACAGAAATAAAATCAACATAAAAATGAGAAAAACAGCTGCAGTAGTAAAAGTGGTGCAACAACAAACACAGCAGGCAAACAAGGCCAGTAAGTAAATAGTAAATAGGATAAATAAATAGTTAAAATAAATTACAAATATATGGTAAATGGTCAGCATTTATATAGCACCTTTTTCCAAAGCGCTGTACAATTGATGCTTTTCATTCACCCATTCACACACACCAACACCAACGGCGATTGGCTGCCATGCAAGGCACCAACCAGCTAATCAGGAGCAATTGAGGGTTAGGCGTCTTGCTCAAGGTGTGATCAAACCGGAAACCCTGAAACTGACAGACAACTGCTCTTACAACTGCTCTTAGCCAATACAAATAGTAGGTTGCATACAGTCCAAAGTATAAAAGGTTGTTCACAAAAATTGTTGGGATGGGCGTTGCATTGTTGGTTTGGGTTTATGTGAAGCCTGGTCTTGCTCTAATACTTGCTGTATATTACGGTAATTTTAAAAAGAATATATTTACAAAATAAGGTTTTTTTAAACCAACAAAGTCAATGTATTGTGGTTCCCGGGTTGCTAATAAATTGTTGATGTTAGTTTCCTTCTCTTTCACAGTATTAATAAGGAAAATCTTAGTACAGGAATCCACCCACCATAAACAATAGGACAGAGGGATAAGGTAAGCAGAGTCGTTATTACAAGTTTAGATAAACTTGTCATAGCCAGGGCAACCACCCCGCTCTCACGCCAGGCCACGTGAGGCAAGCCCTGGGAGAGAGACTTCCCCCACACTGCACCTCAAACCCACCCTCGTGCTCACTCTCAGACCCTCTCCTAAGCCTGCCCACATGGCACAGGACAGCCCACACTCCACCACACCAGGGGGATCAATGCACTGGGGGGGGTCCACACACGCTCACACACACACACAGCACTGAGGAGAAGGGGGTCCACACACGCACACACACACAGCACCGAGGAGAGGGGGGTCCACACACTCGCACACACACACACACACACACACACACAGCACCGAGGAGAGGGAGGTCCACACACTCACACACACACACACACACACACACTCACACACACACACAGCACTGAGGAGAGGGGGGTCCACACACGCACACACACACAGCACCGAGGAGAGGGGGGTCCACACACTCGCACACACACACACACACACACACATACAGCACCGAGGAGAGGGAGGTCCACACACTCACACACACACACACACACACACTCACACACACACACAGCACTGAGGAGAGGGGGGTCCACACACGCACACACACAGCGAGAGGGGGGTCCACACACTCACACACACGCATATAAACAGAAACATAAGGGTGGGACAAGGGCTTCTCCACGTCCCAAAATAAAAAACAAAAGAAACCCAGGCAGGGACTGCTGTGTTCTACTTTCTGTAACCACCGTGGCTGAATGCTGTTGGTTTCCTGGATTGCAGTATCCTCAGGTCAGGATGGATGCACACTGTAGCCACCCTGTCAGTTTGTTCACTTCATTAATTCGTTTCACCTGTGTCTCACTTCCTGATTGTTTCCCGCACCTGATTACTACCTTCTTGTTACCTGTGTTATTTCAACCCCTTTGTTTGCCCAGTTCATCGCCAGATTGTTGTGTCCAGACCATACTCTCCAGCATTTATTTCTGATTGATACCTGTTACGACCTGTTTCTCCCCCGATTTCCGTGTTTTGTTTATCCCGTTTGACTGATTCGGAGACATTGATTATCAACCTGTTTTTGTACCTCGACTTTTGTTTCTGGATTCTGTTTCTGTCTGCTTAGCCCGTTGTTACCAACCCTTCGCTTGTGACCACGATTATGATTTGCCTGCCATTTTGATTATCCCTGCTATACCTGTTTGCTGGAGTTTTGACCCCCTCCTGTTTGACTCGCCTGAACATAATAAAGTCTCTGAACGAACTCTCTGCCTGCTGTATTACTGCGACGGTTCACTTGTTCTGCGGACCTGATAGAAGAGGGTCATTTGAGACACATTAATGAGGAAGATTTATAAAACATTTGAGGCTGAGTATGTGCAGAGGGTATCAGGTCCATAGAATAAGTGACCCAGATGCGAGACCGAGGTGTAAATTTTATAATAGTCTTTATTATAAAATATGCAGGTCAGACAGGCGAAGGTCAAGAGCCAGCAAACAGATTCAGCAGGGATAAGGCAGTTTGTAATAAAACAATAAAACACAAATCCTAACAGAGGGTCCATGGAACCATGATCATTGGCATCCTTCATTCGTTGAGTGCGAAACCACCAGCACACAAACCACTACAGACTACACTACATCTCCTGGCAACTGCCAATTGGAGAATTTTAAGAGGTCACATTGGCACCCCTAACCTCCACTTTTAAGTAAAATATAGTATAAATATATAAGTATAGTTGCAAAAAGTCAAAAGTGCTGCAGTGCAAAGTACTGTGCACCCACACAGAGCTGGTCTTACCGGGTGTTTCTGGGCATGAACTGTAAACACACAATTATACAAAACAGCAACATAACATTCATCTGTAGCGTCAACTTACACCCTGGCCTTCTGTTGTGAACAGGCACAAAGATCAAATGTCAAAAGTCAAAGAACAACTTTAGAATCAGAATGGCAGAGCCTTTGATGTTCTGCTCACTAATACTAGAAAATGATCACTTGCATATCTAAAATATGTGTGCATGGCTGCGTACGTGTTTGTGTGTGTGTGAGAGACAGTGTGTGCAAGCAAGTGTGCATTCGGTGGAATATGACTTGTGGAGTCCGCGAATGACTTCCAGTTCCACATAAACGCCTTCCAGGCAAAGTGAAATCTGACATTTAAAGAATGCATGTGTGTATGTGTGTTGGAGGGACAACGACTGTTGCTTTGAGGTTGGGGCAGGCTGGTATTCATTCAGCTTTGTTGCTCAGAAAGTATTGAGATTGATTGATCCCCCCGCCCCCCCCCAAAAAAAAAAAAAAAGGTGAGAGGGACACATGCACTACATATGTATGTGTGTGTATGTCTACATGTCTGTGATCTTTCCAGAGAGGGAATAACAGTTGCAATTGCTGAAAGATGGGTGAAGTGCTGTATCAAGGGCCAAGTGCGTGTTCGCCAGATGAGAACTATATTGTTTTATGTTCAGTCTCTACCACTACTGAGAACCAATACTTTTCTCTTGGTTCTCTCAGGTTTCAGATCATTTCTAAAAGTACTAAATGCTTTGTCTATTTATATCTTAGCCAAAACAAATGTAAAATGGCATCTAGTGAACACATTTCTGTATTGAAAATAGTGTCTGTGAAGGGCATGCACAAATTTAGGAATAAAAATAAAACTTCCTCTGAAAAAAATATAGTTCACATTTCTGAATAGTGATAAGAGAATCTGCGTACAAAAAACATCAGAAGATGTGGACCAACAGCACCGTCTTGTGGCGATAAAGGGTAGGGTGCAAACTGCCATCACGATGGAATCTGCAGGCTGCGAAAGGCGGGTCTCCGCTGTAACGGAGTTTACAGAGACGGGCAGAAGTTGCGGACAGTGGGACGCCTCAGTGCTCGAACTCCCGTTTTTTGGAGGTTATTCAACTCTTCTTTTAGCGGGATGTGTTTAATGAGCACATCTGAGTAGTGTCCAGGAGGCTTATTTTGAAGACTCCCGTATTTCTTTTCAGCGGAAGGTAAGTTCATGGAATTTAAGCGACAAAGTTTTACACAGCGTTAATTTTCTATCATATGCTGATGGTTTGAATTTAGGAACGTATTTACATCTAAATGTAGGCTATTTAGCAGTTTAATTGAACTTAATAAATAACCAAATTGTGGCGGAGGGCATCAGAACTTTTTTTCAGTCCTTTAACTTGATGTGAGTTATTCAAATTCATGTGCTAAGTTGTTTTGAAAAGTTGATTCAAGAAACAGTGGAGTTTCGGTTGTATTCATTATGCATAATCATTTGCAGGGTTAATTCGACAATTTCATGTGGACTCAGGCCGAATACTTTCTGGAATATATGTTATGTCGTAGTTACAGATCTACAATCACAGGTGCTCTACGGATGACTACATTTATACATACTACATATGTTTTTTAACTATCCGGTCTGTCCGATGAATTATGGATATTCACTCACTCATTGCGTTTGTGCAAGCTATAAAGTCGGGTGTAAATTGTTGCATTATTCGTTATGCAATAAGGTAAAACGTTTTTGGTACAATAATTGTTTGAATTCATTTTTTGATACGGAGACACCCGCTCCCCCATTTCGCTCTCCGCCCCCTCCTACCCCCACCACAGCCCCCTTCTCCCACCATCACACCACCCCCTTCCCTATGAACTATGAACACACCCTTAAGTGTTACTTGATATCCATGCTGTGATTGGGGCTTGCTTGCAACTTCAACAGTTCCAAAGATGAAAAAAAAAAGATGTTAAATAGCCTAGTACATTACAGTACGTCAGTATCCAAATTTGCTTAAAATCAGCATCACTGGATACAAGATGAGGGCTGACTCATTTGCTCTTCCATGGCTCTCCATTTTGTGTCAACACGTGACTAAACTGAGTGAATGTTTGAAAAACACATCTGTCTCATTCAGTGGACTAATGCCAAGTGGAAAGAAAATGGAAGTTAGGGAGTGAGGCAAGTGCAAAATATCAAATCTAGTTTTCAAAGTCTCTACGTATTCATTATCCGGAGAAGGAATTTCCATTGCTTTTGCCAGAAAAGTGGAAGTGCTACATTTATGTTTTAATGATGTTTGCTGTTATGTGCTCATAATGTGATTGGAGGGGTATTCATTATGAGCAACTCAACACAGCCTGTTCAGCAGTACAACAGCCGTACCTCATATACCTACAGTGCTGTGAAAAAGTATTTGCCCACTTCCTGATTTCCTGTATTATTGCATAGTTGTCACACTGAATGGTTTCAGATCTTTATGCAAAATGTTAGATGTTAGACAAAGGGAACCTGAGTAAACACCAAACACATTTTTTAAATGATTTCATTTATTTAATGAAAAACCTATCAAACACTCATATGAAAAGGTAATTGCCCCCTTAGAAACTTAGTAACGGGTTGCCCCACCTTTAGCAGAAATAACTGCCACCAAGCAATTCCTATAATGTGAATATGAGATCAGGAAATTCAGCCTTTTTAGCTCTCTTTAGCATCTCTATTGGGTTCCAGTCAGGAATTTGACTAGGCCACTCCAAAACTTTTTTTATTTTCAGCCATTCAGATGTGGACTTACTTTTGTGTTTTGGATCATTGTCTTTCTGTATAACCCAAATACTGTACACTCAAGCTTCAGCTTGCAGACAGATGACCAGATATTATTCTGAAAGATTCTCTCGTACAGACCAGAATCCATGGTTCCTTCAATAATGGCAAACTGTCCAGATCCTAAAGCAGCAAAGCATCTGCACACCATAACACTACGACCACCATGTTTGACTGTTAGTATGATGTTCTTACTGTGAAATGCTGTAATTCCTTTATGCCAGACATAATGGGAACAGTATCATCCAAAAAGTTCCGCTTATGACATAAGCCCATAGAACATTATTTCAAAAGGCTTTGGGATCTTCCAGGCCCTTTTTTGCAAACGTAAGACAGGCACTGATGTTTCTCCTCGTTAACAGGGTTTCCTCCTTGCTACTCTCCCATGAGTCCATTTTTCTAGTTTTTTTTTCTTATCGTGGAACACTAACCATAGCTGAGCCTAAAGGCCTTTGGATGTTCTTCTGGGATCGTTTGTGACTTCCTTGATTGCTGCGACTTTGGAGAAACTTTGATTCTTGGGAAGATTCATCACTGTTCCAAGTATTCTGCATTTGGAGAGACCCATGCTTCACTTTAGAGATGGCTTTGTGACCGTTTCCAGACTAATATGCTGTATTTCAATATCTCTTCTGGAAATCCCTTTGATTGGGTCATAGTGTGGTTGTGCTGACTACTTCACTCTGATGGTAAGGTTCTATATGAGTGAGGTTTAGATTCAACAGGGCTCACTGAAATAAAGCCTGGCTGTGTTCAATTAGCTGGAGCTACAGTAATTATATATTAAATTTGGTTAATTGGCTGATTGGTTGAGTAACTAAGGGGGCAATTCATTTTTATTTAGTATCTAAATACTTGAACATTTTCTTCTTTTTGACCAAAGTAAATGCAGTGAACTGCTGGAATGAAAACCAGTGCACTGTAGATCCACAGTAGAGACACCGCAGTTTTAAACATGGGGTGTATCATATACCCAGCATCCTTCTTTATGTGTTTATTGGTGGAATGATATTGTAATTGCATTCTGGAATGGATGTCTCATATTTTCCTTATGGGTGTGTGGCATGATTGGAAAGAGCTAGCAAACATGGCTGCTGGTCAGCTAACAAAACATTACATTACATAACATAATTATGTTATTTGGCTGTTGTTTTTATACAAATTGACCTACAGTGGATCAGACTAAGCAGGAAACAATCCCCCCTGGCGCAATGTGGGGTTAAGGGCCTTGCTCAAGGGCCCAACATCTGTGTGGATTGTATTGTGGCTACATCGGGGAACAAACCACCCACCTTGCGGGTCCCAGTCATGTACTTTAGCCACCAGGCTACAGGCAGCCCTATCTAGCTTGGAAAGCAAGGGTAGATTGTTTTGTTGGTGATTCTCTGGCAACTGAGGCAGTGAGTGCAGTGAACAGCAGAAACTGGTCACTCCAATGTCGTCATTCATTCAGCTCTTTCAGGAGTGCTCCTCACTTGGGCACGTTATGTAATGTGCACCTGGGCCATCTCATGCTACTGAGGTTGCACCACAGCACCTCTTGGATTTTTCTGTGTGTTGGTGGACAGTTATGAGACATAAAAGTAGACTAGAGCCAGTGTCATGTTTCATGCATGTCATGTTTCATGTTTAGTTATTGTCTTAGTTATGTTATTGTCATGTTACGTATTATGTTAGTCTAGTCTCGGCACGTTTTTATGTTTTATTTCTTGTTACGATTTATTTTTTAGTCTTGTCATGTCACATTATATAGTTTATTCATGTCACAGTTCGTTTCTTGTTTTGTCACAGTTTAAGTTTGATACGTGTTATGTTTTCCCGTTCATTATTTAGCATAGACTTTTTTGTGTCTTTCCGCAAACCTTGCGTTTATGCTTTCTGGGTAATACTAACATTTTAATCATGTGTTCATGTTTGCCTTATGTTTCTCATGCATGTCATTTACTAATTTACTTACACTAGGTCAGGATAGGTTTATTACGAACGATTACTAATTATCTTGTTAACTTGTCAATCCTCCACACCTGATTTCCATTCGCATGCTGCTCTCAAGCTAATTGTCTGCACCTGTCTACACCTGCATATAGCTTAGTTTCCATGTCATGTCTTTGCAAAGCTGTCTGTCTGTCTGTCTGTCTGTCTGTCTGTCTGTCTGTCTGTCTGTCTGTCTGTCTGTCTGTCTGTCTGTCTGTCTGTCTGTCTGTCTGTCTGTCTGTCTGTCTGTCTGTCTGTCTGTCTGTCTGTCTGTCTGTCAAGACTGTTTGTTGACCAAAGTTATTGACTTCTGTTTTGTTGACCAAAGTTATTGACTTCTGTTTTGTTGACCAAAGTTATTGACTTCTGTTTTGTTGACCAAAGTTATTGATTTCTGTTTTGTTGACCAAAGTTATTGACTTCTGTTTTGTTGACCAAAGTTATTGACTTCTGTTTTGTTGACCAAAGTTATAGACTTCTGTTTTGTTCACCATCGTCTGCCTGTACTACTCTTGCCTGCTGTCTTTGTGCCTCTGCCCCGCGTAGCGAACTTCGGTCTTGACTCTTGCGCAGTCATCGACCCCAAGCCTGCCTACCGTCCTTCTGCACTACTGCTCTGCTGACCGCTTTCCTGGTTACTGGACTATTTGCATGGTGTACCGATTATGAGACTGCCTTCTCCCTCGGTACTGTACTTTGGTTTTGGCTGGATTTTACTTGTTTTTTACTACGCTCACTGGACAATTCCTTAATAAAGCCCTGATAGGACTTTATCAAATCTGTTGTCTGAGTCGTGTATTTTGGGTCCAACCCCCACGCACCCATCTCAGCCAGGTCCATAACTTTGTAAAGGTAGACCTGTACACCAGCTTCCTATTGCAAATATTTAATCATAATATTTGAACATGGAATGATTGTTGGTGCCAGACAGGGTGGTTTGCGTATCTCAGAAACTGCTGATCTCCTGGGAGTTTCACGCACAAGTCTCTGGAGTTAGTTAGTTACAGTTAGTGTTAGAGTTAGAGTTAGGCTACAACAGCAGGAAACCAATAAGTCTAAAAAGTAAGTCTAAAATACCTAAAAGTGCTCACTGAGTGTATATGTATATTTGGCCATAAAATTAACTTTTTTCACCATGGACCAATTTTGGGGGGTCATATCTCCAAAAGTTAAAAAAAATGTTTGCAAAATGAGTCATCTCGGTGCACTTTCTTGTGTAAAGATAAATAAATTAGTTTAGATATGGCCCACGGAATATTTTTGGTACATTTAGACCCGGCTGGAACACACAGAAAAAAAATATGAGGTCCTGTGGTGCAGCATGGAATGTCCCACCTGTTTTTTGATCGCATAATGCCACCTATAATCGATGTTGTTATAGTGAAGCATGTAACTGTAAAATATGAGAATTTTTCCCAAAATAACAGTTTTTATGTTTCCCTCCCGATGTTGTGTGCATATTGTGTGCTATCTATTGAGATAGACGTTATGGAAAGTGAGGTGATCTGTAAATATAATTACTAAGATTATTTTACTGCATTGCAGTACTGTTTCACTATGGTCCATTTGAATGTAAATATAGAACTATTTTCACATACTTTTTCCATCATTTGCAAATGGGGGCTATAATTTTCATCTCAGATTATGAATGTGTCCTTAATTTCTTAAATGAGAAATTAATTGTTTTTAGAATTATTCCTTTGGTCTTAGGGCCGTGCATGTCTAATGCAATCCATTGATATGCCTTGTGTCAATCTTTGTCAGAGGAATTTAGCTAAAAACTTATTTCAGGGCTTTACTTGTGATTCAGTAAAGATATATAACTTTGAATAACAAACTATTTATTTCTATTTTATTTGGTTCACATGTATTTTATTTTGATTTTTGATTTTTGATCATTCCTGTAAAGTGGCGATTTTTATTAAACATTATCATATTTATGCATTGACAGTTCTCAAGAGGCTTTGCAAAAAATACTATTTAAATGTAGTTTTACGTTGTTCTGTGCTATATTTTTTAAATGTCTTGGCAACTTATACAGAAAAATAGAAGTTTAACTGAAATAGCGTTATCATACAATTTGAATTTGGGTGTAAAATGACCCCGTTCTGAGATATTCATGTCTGATGCATTCCTGTGTTGACACACTTCTACTGTGGAAGTAGCATTGATTGCTTTTGGAATAGTTTATCACGGAATCATTTGATCGCTGTTGCTCTCCAGGCAATTGTATGAATTCACTGTATTGGTACAGTTATAGTGTATTTGGATTGGCCAGCAGCTGTACCATCATGTACCCTGCTCCTGCTCAATGATTGAATCTAAGCAGTTGTGGTAGTATTTGGTAGGACAGGAGATCAACAGGGGAAACCAATTTACTGTATCTGGGAGGCCACTAGAGGGCAGTAGAATGACTGTACTGTGATTTGAATGTTATCAGATGTTGTTTTCTATCCTGACTCACTTGTCATATCAGTTATCAAAAAGAATATGGGATCCCCTGGGGTCCTAGTATAATTCCCTGTCACCAAACTTTCTCCCAGTTTAATTGGATAAAATAATTCCTTTCCTCTCCACCTCATCTGATATTGGATTGGCATATTGCTGTCCAGGGATAGCATGATGCTTGTGATTTGAACCAATGGGCAGCCTGTAGCGTAGTGGTTAAGGTACATGACTGGTACCTGCAAGGCCGGTGGTTTGATCCCCGGTGTGGCCACAATACAAAATCTGCACACCCATTGGGCCCTTGAGCAAGGCCCTTAACCGTGCATTGCTCCAGGGGAGGATTGTCTCCTGCTTAGTCTAATCAACTGTATGTCGCTCTGGATAAGAGCGTCTGCCAAATGCCATTAATGTAATGTAATGCTTGTATATTCTTTGGTTATTGTCTTTCTTCAGGCCCAGGGAGGAATCAGCAATGCTGTGGAAGGTGCTGTTTCTGTCCCTCCTGCAGGGACTGCTCATTCATGGCCAACTTTATGGACCTCGACCCTTGCCACCATGCAGCAGTGAGTATTCAGCAGTTGGTGTCCCAGTTACACATGTAACATGGTTAGCTCAGCTAGTTCGCTAGTAAGCACGGATCGTGCAGTGAAAAGCGAAGGCTGGTAGCAGATTACCTCGACAACACTCCCCGATGACGTAACCCTCAAATTCAAAAGAACGTTGTTGCCCTTGGCTAGGGGCGAGTTCGTCTTTAGCTGACTGGTAACGCGTTCGTTCAACAAATAATTTGGACAAGTGAGAGGCCGGGGTTCAAATCCCACCTCGGACTCAGGCAAATTTCTCACCTGTTACACACAACAATGAATTCATTTAACAAAGTGAATGGAAAAATATGTAATATTACACTACAGGTTTGACCAGTCAAGGTGAATAGATAAACCTGGGACATTATTGCACCACAGCGCTCAGAGTAGTCTCCATGAATAAACCAGGGACTTTATTGTACCACACAGCTCAGGTCAGTGTGAGTCAGTGGTTCCCAGACTCAGTCCTGGGCCCCCCATGTCCATGCAGATTTTTGTTGCAACCATAATTGCAATCCCAGAATTTTGCCTGAATAGATCATATTGCTTTTTCTTAATTGGATGCTTGTTTAGAGGGATTATTTGCCCTCTGAAGTTACATTATGTCAGGACTAGCTATGCATGCCATGAAGAATAAAAGTTCCATCTTCATATTGTGTTATATTGCAAACATTTTCATAAGAGGTACATTTTTACATAAGTGTCTTATATTTGATGAATTAAAACAATGCTTCTTTTATGTAATTGTGAATACAGCAGTTTCATTCTTCATGTCATGTATAGCATGGTGACATGCAGTTCAAGATAAAATTAATGTTGTTTGATAACAACATCTAAACATCAAAAATGTCTCATTAAGAAAAATGAATGACATTAGAATTCTGACATTGCAGTTGTAGTTGGAACAACATAGGTTACCCAGGTTCTATGAATAAAGGTCAACATGCTACCTTATGGGTCAAGCCTCGCAGAGGTTGAGCTGTTAGGAGACAGAATATCAAATTAACCCCCCTCACCTGCATGGAATCATACCTGACAATACAGGTGTGAGTCCACCTGCCCATTCACTATTTCGCTGATTGAAATCAGGAGGGGGCGTAAATTCATCAAGAGGGGAATGTAGAGGGAGTCCACGACTACCATTTCTTGGGAAACAAAATAACTAATTCCCTGAACTTGGGGAAAATCCACACATGTGAAGGGCAAAATACTATAGCCACCGGGTGACGCCCACAAAAAAAGGTGCTATTGAGACTAATCAAGGGGGCTCTGCTGCTTGCAGAGCAGGGACTGCCACAGATGATGCCACATTCAGGCGACAGAACCTGGTAAAGGTCAGTGCTGCACAAACTTCCTCCAAGGAAGCATCTCTGAACAGCGATCTCTGGTCGAGTGGGCCACCCCTCCTGTGGGAGGGGGCAGCACAGCACAGCTGTAGGCCAATACTATCGCACTGATCACCCAGTGAGCTAGCTACTGCTTAGACACAGCCTGGCCTAGCAGTGTCCGGACTGGACAGACTAGGTGCAACTAAGCCACCTCTGGCGACTCGAGAGGAGGGGAATGAAAGGGGTCCAGAACCTTCGGCTGGAATGTCGGGCTATTAAGGACAGAGATAGCTGAGCCTTTACCTCCTAACCTCAAATATTCTGGGTATAGCTCACACACCTTTTTGAGAGAATAGCCAGAAGAAAAGCTGATTTTAGCAAGAGGAGCCCCAGACCGGCTAAGGGCTTAAAGGGCGCTCAGTAAAGGCATTGAAGCCAGGCATGACCACCCATACAAATCTTTGGCAGGCACAGCCTCTGTGCCCCTCTAAGAAACCAGCTGACAAGTGGCTGAGAGCCTACCGTCAGGCCATTGACAAGCTCGTGGCTAGATATAGCTGCCATATATACCCACAGGGTTGAGTCCGATAGACCACTCTTCAGGAGGTACTGAAGGAAGGACAGAACCAAGGTGCCACACGAAACAGAGTCTTCACCCCTGGATTGGCACCAACAGCAGAGCCTGCTCCAGAGACCAACATACAACACCCTAGTAAAGGTGGCAGTGGCTGCCTGTAGAGCTGCCATTACCCCTAGGCCAAGATCACTGGATGGCATCCGTCCAGTGGCCAAACATGCAGTCTGAATAACTCTGGGTTTGGATGCCTCAGCAGTCCCCATGCCTGAGACTGCTTGTCTGGTCTGGCTGGGAGACGCCAGGGGAATCCCTTCAACATCACTACCAGCTCCACCATCCAGGACTGATGGGGCTTGTTCAAGGTCAAACCCAGCTTGTGGAAATAGGCCAGCACAGCCTCTGTATCGCCCCTGGCCCACTGTTCTGTACATAGCAACCAATCGTCCAGCTAGTACCTCACGCTGGAGTGGAGCAAGTGCCACATTCATAGATTTTGTAAAGGTACGGGGAGCCAGGGATAGGCTAAAAGAGAGAACCTTGTGCTTGTACGCATTGCCTTGAAAATAAAAATGTGCTCCCTGTGAACAGGAATGTGAACCAGTCCCCACGTCTTATGGACAAAAAGAGGCATGACAGGGAAAGAACCAGAGAAGCCAGATGTTTCAGACGATGGTTGAACCTTTTCGGAAATCTCGTCCCTCTTTACTATCAGGAAATAGGTTGAATAAAACCCCCATCTTATTGCCTCCAATGGCAGTAGTGTTATTGCTCCTTTTCCCAATAATACTGAAAGAGTATTGAAAGCTGAAAGAGTATTGGAGCTCTGCCTCGTCCCTCAGAATGGTAGGAACAATACCCCGGGGAGGCTTGGTTTTGAATTGAAGCCTGCTGAGCACCCAAGGAGACCAGGTACTCTGGCGTGTATATCAAGTGTTTATATCCGCCCCATGGAGCATTATATCCACTACCAGAATCCCCGCTACTGCCTAACTGGGAGCAGTGGAGGACAAATCCTGAAGCAAACCCTCCAAATCCTCCAGCAAGAGGGATTTGGTGCAGGCAAGCCTCACTACCTTAGCAGAGGCCTTTTAGGCCTTACGCAGCCGATAACCAGTCACCCTGCAATGCTTGTTGGGGTGGCTCACATCGTGACCAGTTTTCGTTGTTGCTCCAACCAGCATAGCAAAGGTGGGCCTGACCAGAGGAGCTGTGGCAACTCCATAGCCTTTGCTTCCATCCAGGTTGGCCAGCTGAGACCTTTGGAGGCTAGCTGCACTATATACAGTCAGCTCCAGCACACCATCAGCATGTTTGGCGGCAAAAGAGGAATGCATACAAGGAGAAGCACCCATACCTGCTGTCAAATATGGAGGTAGGTCATTGATGTTTAGGAGATGTTTTGCTTCCAGTGGTCTTTATGATCAATAGTGCAATAAATTCAACAAAGTAACAGGAAATCTGGCAGAAAAGCTTGTTGCCTCTGCTGAGACTTGGTTATAGGTAGATTGTCCAGCAGGACAATGACTCCAAACATACAGTACATCTCCAGACTTAAATCCCATCAAAAACCTGTTTGAATTGAAGAAGGGGATCCATAAGCACAAACCCAGGGATATAAATGATTCCGAAGGTTCTGCATGGAGGACTGGTCCAAGATACCTCCAAATGCATTCTCTGAACTTATCACAAATGATAAGAAAAGACTCAGTGTTGTCAGGCCAGGGTTTGTATTAAACCAGAGGTGCCAGTAATTGTGAATTGTGAACTGTGAAGACTTTGGTTTATTCCACTGAATCATTAACCCATTATGGACTAAGGCACCCTATAGAAAACAGTTGCTTTGTTTGTCAAATGCTAGCCCTATTAAAGAAAAATGAGAACCAATGTGAACCTCAAAGGGAGCTATCTTTTCCTGCACAAACAAAAATTATATTGAAGAGCATGCACAGTCTCACAAGCCACACCAGAAGGCAAAAAGAGAATGAGCTGGTGGACCCACATCTATATTTGTAAGGTATGGTTCCACACAGGTGGGGGGAGAGGTTAATTTGTTTCCTAACAGCTCAACCTTGGCGAGGCTTGACCCATGTAGGATAGAAGCATATCAATATATAGTTATATCATCCTTCTACACCTATATGGTAGCATGTTGACCAATATGACAGAACTAACCATTTGGTAGATAATGAAGAATTCAAAGACAGATCAAATGACAATGAGCCAAACCTGCATTGTGTTAATTGTGTTGTGTTTAAATGGAAAAAAGGATGGAAGAACTTGAACATGTGTTCAACAAACTAATTAGGAGTCTATTGAATCCCCTGAATTTGATCAGTTTAACCTTTTTCTGCAGTTGTTAGCAATATTACACAGTGTGAACATGGGCCTTTTATCTTAATGGCCTGCATAACTATTTCTGGCATAATGTGGCTTAGAAGGGTAAATAATCCCTCTATACATGAAAAACATCAATAAGAAAAATTTACAGGTTGTTAAAATTCTGGAATTGCAATCGCAAAAACCACCAACCACACGGGGGTCCCCAGGACAGAGTTTGAATACCACTGGGTCATTAACATTCCACAGCGCTCAGTCATGAATAAACCAGGTACATTACTACACCACATGCCTCATTCTTGCCTTTGAGAGAATGGCATTGCCCTCTGCTCAGGCAATTACAAACCCTTTTCTAACCAAAAAAGCTGACAATTTGCTCTTTTGCTTTTGCTTTCCCCCCAGAAAAGCCTGAGTGTCCAATTGACTTGTACTTTGTAATTGACACATCTGAGACAATTGCACTTCAGCAGTCCCCGCCTGGCAGCCTGGTTGACAGCATCGTGCAGTTCACAGAGCAGTTTGCCCTCAGGCTGCGCGAGGGAGATTTTAGGGGTAAAATCTCCTGGTCCCTGGGTGGTCTGCACTTCTCCCAGCGACAGGTGGTCTTCAGCAGGCTCAGCTCCAGGGACGAGTTCATCAAGGGCCTGAAAACAATCCGCTACCTGGGCAAGGGCACCTTCATTGACTGCGCCCTTACCAACATGACCCAAGAGATGATTCACTACACCAACAATCCCGAGGCCATCCGGTTTGCTGTTGTAATTACTGATGGCCACGTAACTGGGAACCCTTGTGGGGGAATCAAGGTGTCGGCTGAGCGGGCAAGGGACGAAGGGATAAAGGTGTTTGCGGTGGCAGCGACCAATAATTTATACGAGCCAGGGCTGAGGGAGATTGCCAACTCCCCAGCTGACCTCTACCGTGATGCCTTCATGGCTGTGGACCTGAGTGGAGCGTCACCGATGATCATGACCTCAACCATTGAGCGCATCATCAAAACCATGGTGAGAGTCTCTTGTGGCTATAAGTTGAGAGTCCATCAGTATTATGAGTCTGTATGAGTCTGTGTATTAGATTCCCTCAGGGATATGAGTCTGTGTGAGTCTCTGTATTAGATACCCTCAGGGATATCAGTCTGTGTGAGATTCCCTCAGGGATATCAGTCTGTGTGAGATTCCCTCAGGGATATCAGTCTGTGTGAGATTCCCTCAGGGATATGGGTTTGTATGAGTCTGTGTATTAGATTCCCTCAGGAATATGAGTTTGTGTGGGTCTGTGAGTCTGTGTGTGAGATTCCCTCAGGGATATGAGTTTGTATGAGTCTGTGTATAAGATTCCCCCAGGGATTTCAGTCTGTATAAGTCTGTGTATAAGATTCCCTCAGGAATATGAGTTTGTATGAGTCTGCGTATTAGATTCCCCCAGGGATTTCAGTCTGTATGAGTCTGTGTGTGAGATTCCCTTAGGGATATGAGTGTGTATACACATTAATATAGCATGCCTATTTATTTACAGTGGTCTTTATTATGGATATTTAAATGGACAATGGATATACAATGGATATGGCTAGAGATGTAACATCTATGTATGTGTGAAGTTCTCTAGAATGTTTTCAATATTTTATTTCATAATCATCTTGGTATTACTGATGCATTGTTGCATCTTACCTAAAAACCTGGTTTCTCTTGCCAGAATCTTCAAATCACTTAAATCTGTTAAAATACAATTGTGCCATGCATTTTCACAAATCCATGCCCCCAAATGACCCACACAACCTAGTTCCACCCTGTGTAAGTCTGCAACAACAGCACTTGAACAAGCCAGAGGTTATTTGCATCCTCAAACTGTATCTGTATTTAAATATACAGTATGTACAAAATGCTAACTTATTCATTTTCTCTCCACAGACCCATCTAGCCTATCAAGAGGTGAGAGGCTAGTTTCCATGGATATGTGGGTGGGTGGGGTGGGGGGGGGGGCTTAATCTCTGCTAAATAATGTTTGTATTGTTTTGGGTCTTTATGCCCATTGTATTATGTGCAAAGTCCACTTCAACCAGATGGACTGCACACAATAAAATGTCAACATGTTTTTTGAAATTATGCAACATCAGTGATACAGAAACAATTATGATATATTATTATTCTTGCCTGTCTGACACTAATTAACTCTCACATTCTCACCAATTGACTGCAGTGTTACAAGCTGACGTGTTTAGAAACCGTTGGTCCACCTGGCCCAAAAGGCCACAGGGGGCACAAGGTGAGTCATGGCTTTGAGAAAAAGAGCTTCTTCTTCTTACATATATTGAATGTAGCTGCAAGTGCTAGTACTAATTTTGTATGGATGTGACTTCCAGGGGGCAAAAGGTGACAACGGAGGTCCTGGCCCCAAAGGTGAACGTGGACGGCAGGTATGCCAAGAGCCAAGGACTCTTAAACACAAACTGTCTGCAATCATGTACAAATCACAGCATTATTTTCTGTTCTTAACTCTTAATTAATTTCTCACTCTTCTTGGTGAACTTTCAAGCATCAAATTAACACAAAATACTGTATTATTCTTTTGTCTATCTGAGACATTATAGTTAAGTAATAATTATTGCTCATGACTTGTTTTACAGGGAGATCCTGGAATTGAAGGTCCCATTGGTCATCCTGGTTCAAAAGTAAGTCTAATTTTCAGGTATACCAAGACCCCTGAACGTTGGTTTACAGTTTGTATGCTCCTCTGCTTCTGATGAACTGTTCTTTTATTTCATTGTTTTTGTTTCCCTCTTTCAGTGTTTGTATGTTTTATAATTTCACTGTTTCTGCAATTGTTCTCAAAGTAATTGCTTGTTTCTGTCTTAATTTAGGGTGAACCAGGCTTTAAAGGTGAAAAGGTAAGCAATATTTTGAACAACTTTAACAACGGTGAAATGGTTGCTAATTCCTGCTGCTAATATTCATTTGAAGCCGCAGATACGCACATAAAGGCATAGCTGTATGTGAGGAAAATTGTTGAATGCATGTTGTTTGAATTAATATGGTATTAGTATTCCAGATTTGTATTTTGACTCATCTACGTTTTATTAATAGGGTGAAATTGGATCTGAAGGAAAAAAGGTAATGTATTGTTGTTTGTAAATCAAAGCAAAATACATACAGTATATTGATGTTATGTTTTTGAATAACAGGAGGGTATCTATACATTTACTTTATCATTAGGGTGTGGCCGGGCTGGCAGGACGAAATGGAACTGATGGACAAAAGGTAACCCTGTTTCACATACAGACACAAGTCATAGCTTTTTGTCAAATACAGATGTATTTTGTTGACTATTTTCCTTGTTACATTTCAGGGTAAAATTGGACGTATCGGAGCTCCAGGCTGTAAAGGTGATCCGGGTGATAAGGTATGTAAAATACCCCAAAAATAGTGTAATTTTATGCTACAATAGTACATCTGATAGCAATAAAGTATACATAAAGTAAATACAGGTGGACAAGTAACAATGTTGTCCCTGTTCTCTATTCAGACTGCTGAAGTTCAATAGGGTGCAAGGCTGTATATAGTTACATATGACGCAAATGATATAAGGATCAGGAATATTATTCTCTTTCAATGTGGCTTTTCCCTTCCAAAGGGACCTGATGGCTATCCGGGAGATGTGGGTGAAGGAGCACTGCCTGGAAAACCTGGAGAGAAGGTAATTACTCAATTGCATTATATTCAGCAAATCTATCTAGGCATTGCCATGTCTGCAGTATTTATTTTTCGTGTCTTCTTATTGTGAATGATTCATTGCCTTATTCATACAATAAAGACACTTCCCCAATTATCAATATTACATTTGACCCATTTCAGGGAGATCCTGGTCGCCCTGGGAGATCTGGCCCCCCTGGCCCGCCTGGACAAGCTGGACCTAAGGTAACGAATCATATCGCAGGAACAAATGATGTGATGTCTTTCTTTCAGTCAAGTGAGCTAGAAGATTTGTTAATAACTGAAGAAACAGATTCTGTTCCAAGCAGATCCTACACAGCCACAGAGAAAACATTTTTAGAAAATGTGCAGTATTAGAATTGATTCACATAGGGTTGGACTGTTGTTTAATCCTAGAAAGGCATTTCCCAAAATCACAATTCTTAAGCCATCTTGTCAATACTTTAATGCAGTTGCACAGTCCAGTTCTTATCCAAATTTCTGCTAATATCCATGTGTTATCCAATATACAGTGGTAATGAAGCATATGCACACAACAGGAAGATAGCCTTGTCCATTTAGTGACCCCCTACCCCCATCCACTACCTCTTTTTATATCTACCTTATATTTATTGAAACTGTATCTTGATTTTAAATGACTCAGTTTTTAATGCACTGCCAATATTTATTACAACTGAACTATTTATTATGCTTCTTGTGCAGAATCTGTCTGTCTGTCTGTATTGTGTTATGCCTATTGTTGTGTGGTATGTGTGTAGTCCTGCTGCAAACAAATTGCCCGTTTGGGACAAAGAATGAACTGAACTGAACTGAACTGAACTGAACTGAACTGAACTGAACTATCCATTGATGTTATTTAACCTTAATTGCCCCCCACCCGATGAAATGGGGTGGGTGAGGACTATGGTTCGTATGTGTCTGCCACACGGGAGCAGCAAAGCTATTACTTGCCACAGTTCGGTTTGGTCTACTGCTAGGAACTATTCTCAATACAGATCTAGGATGATCTAATGGTAAATCATTTATTTCATGTTCATATATTAATTTATTTAGTTAAATGGCTGGATTACGCACGATTCCAGAAGGCTACACGGTTTTTGCTTGCCTTCATCGCTTGCTTATAAAGGATAATGTTTGTACAGTAACTTAACTAGCTTACTTCTTGTATTAATTCGATATCAAAATAGTTATTTCATAAATATACACGTTTTATGAAGTGAGATGTATACTACTGTGCACGGTCAAGATATAACCAGGTAATTTATAGATTAACGGTATATGATCGTTCCTGAATTAACAAAGTTGCTTGTGAACAAAATTCCATAACGCTCAACGTAGGCTTAGCTTAGGATATAACATTAGCCACTACAATATAAAATGTTTTATCATACAATGTTTCTGGCAAAACAAAGCATCATCTTAATTGGCAAGTCAAACTGTTTTAGAAAAACATACGCAATTCAGCTGATTTCTAGCTAACTCTTTGTTAAATATTATAAAAGCACTAAACCTGTACCCTTCATTGTGAACTACTGTATAGGCTAATGAATACATGGGCATGCATTTAGAATTTGTACTTTGGTTCTTGGTTACTGTCGAGAGGAATTCCAGCGACAAACACCATCAAACCACAACAATGTTTATCCCTCCCCCTTCTCTGTCAACACACTGATGTTGAATCCCATTGACTTGTTTTAAATCACTTAATATAAGAACTGTGTTCCAAAAAATAATGAGTCCAGGCATTTTACTCATATTGTTACCAAGCATAAACTGACGCTGGAAAAGTTGTAATTTATCCAAAGACACCGAAAATACAAGCACGCCTACAAATCGCCTACATTTTCTACGCTTCACGTGCGTCACACTGCATCTCCAAAGCCAATCTGAGCTTTGGGGACAGTGATCTCCTGGCAGGTAGTATAGTTTTCATTAATGCTTCATTAATGCAGAATTGTATGAAATATAACATAAACAATGCAGAGCCACCTCCCTGACAGAAAGCCCAGACTCATTTTTTATAAATTTTGAAATACAGTTTTTTATTTTTAAAAAGTCAATGGGACTTTTGATTGGGAACATTTCTTTATGATCCAGGGGGCATGGTTTTGACGTCAGACTTTGGTACTCTTTTGTACATTGTTGCATTGTAAATCGCTCTGGATAGGACACTCTGTTAAATAAAGGTAATGGGTAACGTCACCTGTGAATTAAACTACTAGCTTAGGGAGGCAGATATCTTCCTTTTTAGCGCTGTTCCACTTTTTCAGAACAGTGTCAGGCAAACTAATTGGTTAGTCTACCATTTATACCATTTACCATTTACCATTTACCATTAAAAGCTTAGCTTCACAGCTACTACTAATGTCAAGCAATTGTCCTCCAGCCAATGAGGTGGTGACAGTCCTAGCCAAGATAGCTGCAACAAAATGCAACACGTGTTAAAACAAACATGTGGAATGCAGAATGTACCTGTGCTACATCAATTACAGAAGCATTCAGAACATAATATCCTACAGTGTTAAACAATGACATGTTCCTGCATTTTAGGGGGAAAGAGGAGGTGCTGGGTCACCTGGAACACCTGGACAAAAGGGCCCCGCAGTAAGGAAGCATTTTACATTAATAGTTTTTTTGTGAATACAGAAGAACCTCTGAGATTTGAATACATTGGGAAATAATGAATTCAGCGCTCTCAAATGTTTGAGCTTATGTCAAAATACATAAGCTCAAACATTCAAACACTTTTGGAAGCATGTATGTATATTACTGTAGCCATTGTTATTTAATTAGCTTTTAGAACCATGGTTTTTATCCATAGAATCATATGCCATTCAGGTTACCAGTCCATAAGTTCATGTACACAGGGTTCTACCATAATAGCAATGATTGTTTACTCATATTCTATGAATAGTTAAAATATTACTTCACTCTACTTCTGAAATGAGAATATTACTCATATTCTAAGTGTTTAAATTAGACCACTGATTGTTTGCTTTCTTCATATTCCTATGTGTCTTCACTGCTTTCTTACAGGGTGAAAACGGAGGACCTGGACCAAAAGGCGAACCTGTATGACTATCTTTCAACATGAACTGAACATGACTTTTCTGACAATTTATTGGAGCTTGTTGATTTGTGTCAGTATGTTTGTCTTATGTAAAAGGCTTCTGTCTTCTTAGGGGAGACCAGGTAACTTTGGACCAAAGGGAAAGCAGGGGCCAAATGGTGCAAATGGAGATAAGGTAACCCATGGGTTCACAGATACAATTGAAAAGTATTTTATCTTTAAAGATTGTCCAACATACATTTTATTAAATTAATCTATATTCACGGATATACACTGCTAAATATAATCTGTAAAGATAATCAAACCTTACCTTACCTGCACAAATCATAGCATAATGATTTGATGTGTTTGATCTGCACTTCATTGTACGTTGCTCTGGATAAGAGCTAAATGCTTTGTAATGTAATGTAATGTAACATAATACTACATGTACTCTTTGAATTTAATTGGAAATTGTTACCCCAGATACGCTGTGTATGACACACTGACTTGCGTGTGTGATGTACACAAATATAGGTACATGTGCAACACGGTGAACAAGTTTTTTGTCATTTCGAGACAGAAACAATTATACATGCTCTCATGTTTGAACAGCAATATATGATGTGTGCAGGTATACAGGAATGGCACACAGGCATTTACATGACACAGATGCACGCACTGTAAAAAAAACCATATTGCTTCAACAAAAAGTTAGTGTCTGTGCTAGCTTAATATTTTGAGAAGGCAAGTTGTTTACAGTAATCCTAGTACACAACTTGTCATCTCAAGTTCACTTAACTTAAAATTTTAAGGCAGTCCGGACACTAACTTTAAGTTCAAATGCCATTTTGTTTACAGTGGCTGGTATACAGGTATGATGCACATTGCTGAGAGAACCAGTTGACACTGATCACCCTGATGAATGTGTGTTATAGGGTGAAGCAGGGTCTGAGGGCCAGAGGGGACCTCCTGGTGTAGTTGGAGGTACAGGGGCCAAGGTAAGCAGTATACCACACAGTGTGTGGTCATGGTACAGTTATATTGAGTTGGTTAATGCAGTTAATTCAGCTCTGGGGAGATTTAAGGTAACCGCCACAAAGCCTTCCAGTATTACCACAATTCTACAATATTCTGTGAAAGAAGTGGCCAGCCAAACCATAGGAGTAATTGTTTTAATGATTCCAAACAAATTGGAAAGGAAAGGATGAATAAGTTCTGAACAACACTATCCTATTAGTAAATAATGTTTTTTAAGCTTTTTTATAATGTATAGAATAGTGAGAGCGTTGAAGTTTCTTTATAATGGCTTGAGTGTTTTCTGTGTCACTGTGTAGAATTTCCTACATTGTTGCGTGCTGTTTGTAGGGAGACAACGGGCTGCCAGGACCACGTGGTCCTCCTGGAGTACCGGGGGAGCCAGGGAAAAACGTAAGTATGATTTCATCTCTCATCTCTTGAGCTTGGATAACCCAAAGCTAATATACAATGAATGCATCTACCGAATAGTAATATTACAACAAGCATTTTAGCCAAGGACACAAAAAAGAGTCACGTTATAAAATACATCTCAGCAGGCAAAGTCTTGCTGTTGACGTGATTTCTCACTAAAATGTGTGATTTGGTGCCGTCTGTAACTGGTAGCCCCACAAGGCAGCACAAAATTAGCGGAAACTTCGCTCAGAATTAGTGTGGATTCAGTCGGCCATGTCTCATTACTCTCTGGCAACACCCGCTGGTCGATTAGGCAACTGCGGACTGCTGCTACAGTGTCTTCCTCCAACTCATGTCTGAGAAAGCTTGACTTGTGGACTGCCAGTCGAAAAAAGAAGCATCTGGTGACATCACATGCTTCGGGGGAGAGTAAATAATGTTCTGTATCTCAATAAAGTGTACTTTGCTCCCTTTATTGAGATATTGCAAATAAAAGTAGGAAGTGCTTGCAAATGAAAATGAGCGTTCATCAAAAGATTGAATGTCATCCTTGAGATTCGTTGGTCAAACCGCTTATACATAGACACCTTTTCATGCTGAAATCCGTTTGGATTACACAACCACCAACATTGGTTAATGTGCCATTCTTGTAACTATCTTGTACTTATGTACAAATTTTAAAACAAACAGCAGCAATCATAGCTGCATAACAACATGTGTTAACTACCCAGACAGCACTCTGAGAAAAGCAACATAGGGCCAACATGATGCTCTGTTGCTCTCTGTCTGTGGGAGGTAGTCGCAACGTAGTGTGGAGCCCATTGGTACCATGTCACAGCTATGTTGCTTACCACTGCTCCACTGTAGAATCAGATTTGTGTCAAATGTATCAAAACAAAACATTGTATCAAGTATCAAACAAAATAGATAGTTTGCACAGCCATAGAATATAAATGGCAGTAGTGTTGTTGGTTTCTCTTTTCATGTCTGCCCTGATGAAGGCCACTATTTGGCCGAAACATGTTGGCATTTTTTAGTGTTCAACTATGAACTAGCCTTTTATAATAAAGCTGTTTTTTACTTCATTGGAAGAGTGCCTTGGATCCACTTCTTTTGCTCTTTTAACTGGATGGTTTCCCCATGTTTTGGACCAAAGAGCACCTTCCATTATACTTTTGACTTGAACGCCGTAGCCCTCCTCCTCTTCTGTTTTTTCAGCTTTCAAGAGATTGAGCCTCTGGAATTTGAGACTAATACCTGTGTCATCCTGTCATACAGGGTTCTCGTGGAGACGCTGGTGATGCTGGACAAAGAGGGGAACCTGGCCCACCTGGGCCCCAGGTAAGATGAGCTAAAGGACCCTTAAACCTGATCGACGGAGGCAAATGAGTTAATAATGCCTATAGCCTGAAGAGTAAAACAGTGTAGGGTCCTTCGCACAGGGCACCAAATTATGTAGGGTCCTCGCACGGGCTGCCAAATAACGTAGGGATTTTACTCTCTACGAAACCGGAGCGCCAATTAATGTTATGTAGCAGTATAACTGCAAAAGTAATCAGTCTCATAAAATTACTGTCATCAGAAATATCTAACCACAAATGTAGTATTTTAATTAATAATTAAAATAACCAATATTAATGATTAAACATACCGATAACTTGAAGGTTGGAAGTTCTTTGAAAGACTGCTTTAACTCGGCTCTCCGGTCTATGTGACGCCAAAACAGACACCGGGTTTAATAAAATATATTTATTAAACAAACGTACAAAAACATAACAGATAAACTAACGGGAAGTTAGTAGGGGAAGTTAGTAGGGTGTGTGTGTGTGTGTGTGTGTGTGGTGTCCCTTGGACAAAGGAAAGGTAAATTGGGCGTGTCAGTGATAGAGTTAGCTGTGAGAAGAGACTACTTGCGTAGTTTTACTCTAATTACATACACGAAAGACGGTGAATCAATTCAGGTATATATATATGGCTAACCAAAATACATTCAAACAGTAAGACGGCAAATATAGAACACAGATTCACAATATCAGTCAAGACTAAACTAAACACTGGCTATGCCTGAATGTTTGTTCTCTTACTGAGTCCATACGCATTGGATCCAAAAGACGTGCTGTCCTTATAGGAGCCGCGATGGTGCTGTGAATGCGTGTCCTGGAGAGGTGCGCAAAGCTGGGGCGTTCCCGTCTCAAAGTTCATTGATGTTGTTCCTTGGTGAACTTTGCAGGGGTAAACTGATGTAGCGCTCCGAGTACACCAGTTTCCCCTCGCTATAGGCCACAAAGTCTCGGAGTCTCGGAGCAGATGAGCTGAAGCAAATGGCCAAAAAGGGTGCATCGAGGAAGGGTGGAAGAAGAGAAAGAAGAAGAGGAAAAAGAGAGAGATCCCGAGAACATGTCTTGCTCTTATACGGGAAAGTTTATTGCTCCCGCCATTATGGGATTGGCTGAACCAAGATAGACGTCATGCTGGGTGGACGTTGCGGAATTGTCCTGTGGGATCGTGGGAGTTGTGGTTCCTACAACAGCGTGTGGCCTACTGGCTAAGGTGCATGACTGGGACCCGGAAAGTTGATGGTTCAAGCTCCGGTGTTCCCACGATAAGATCCGCACCGCTGTTGGGCCCCTGAGGATGGTCCTTAACCCCACATTGCTTCAGGGGGATTTGTCCCCTGCTTAGTCTAATCAACCATAAGTTGCTTTGGATAAAAGTGTTAGCTAAATAACAAATTATTATTATTATCAATCAGGGGAAAAGTGCTTTTTGAAACATAGAAATGTTCCTCTGCCAGTTATGTCATGTCAGCTAAACCTGGAATATATTGATTATTGAGTAATGTTGTATTTCTCTAAGGGTGATAAAGGAAGAAGTGGATTCAGCTATCCAGGACCAAGAGGACCCACGGTACAGTAATATGCCTTACTAAGATTTCTAATGAAGTCAGGACCTTGGTATGCTGATTATCTGAACCATGTAGCAGATGAGACATATGTAGGTCTTTATCAAAAGAGAGATAGCAAGGACTGTATCTCTGCAGCTTTGACAGATCTTTGTGTCTGGATGTCTGACTCCTATGTCGGTCCCTGTAGGGAGACCGGGGGGGTAAAGGGATTCCTGGACCACGAGGTAGCAGGGGTGACTGTGGGCAGAAAGGAGACCCTGGCCTCAAAGGAGTTTCTGGCGAACCAGTGAGTGACTACACCACACTCAGAGAAAATCAAAACAACCATAAATCCAAGAATTAATGAAATATGTCAGTGATTTAGAGAGTAGATGTGAGTCTGCCCTGTTTCTGTGTTTCAGGGTGAGCCGGGACCTGCAGGTGAGCCTGGACTAAGAGGCCCCAGAGGAGATCCAGCAGGAGAGGTGAGTACCACAGATAAACCAAACAAAGAACAGGAGTCTATTGACATTACATTTCAGACATATTCTAATTGCTAAACATACAGTACAACAAAGCATATCATAGTACTGTGCCATGCATTTCATATAAAGTGCCCTGAGCAGGTTGAAAACACAACCTCTCTTTTATTAGTGCCTGGTCTTTTTCAGGGTGGTCCTGGACCAGAAGGTGACCCTGGCCTCACTGTAAGTTAAGCCCCTAAGCGAAACCATAGTAACATCAAAGTTTTTAAACATATCATGGTAATCAGATGCAAATGACCTTTTTTTAGGAATGTGATGTGATGAACTACATCAGAGAAACATGTGGTTGCTGCGGTGAGTGCCAAATATTGTTCAACAAACATTCATGTTTAAAAAGAGTAGCTATTATAGTGTGCATGGTAAGTGGTAATATTTTTGAAACTACTCATTCTAAGCTGAGTAATATTGCTGTTTCTCCTCTCAGACTGTGAGAAGCGCTGTGGCGCTTTGGACATCGTCTTTGTGATTGACAGCTCTGAGAGTGTGGGTCTGACAAACTTCACTCTGGAGAAGAACTTCATCATCAGCACCATCAACCGGATGGGCTCCATGGCAAAGGACCCCAGTTCTGAAACAGGTTAACATTTACATTTACATTTTAGTCATTTGGCAGACGCTTTTAATCCAAAGCGATTTACAAGTGCATAGGTTCTTCCACAAGTCAAAGCATCCGTAACTAGGAAAATACACATGAAATGCTCTTCTAAACATACAGTCATCATAAGTGCAATTTTTTTTTTTTTTTGGGGGTTAGACAAGGAGGATAGGGATATCAGAAAGGGGGGCGGGGGAAATCAGGAGGGAGGACTAAGGTAGAGTTTGAAATGGTGTGTTTTGGTGACATGAGCCGACCTGGGCTGACTGGTGATCAGGCGGGCTGCAGCATTCTGGACCAGCTGGAGGGGCTTGATGCAACACGCTGGGAGACCGGCTAGGAGGGAGTTGCAGTAATCCAGGCGGGAAATGACGAGCGCCTGGACTAGGAGCTGGGTGGCTTTCTCCGTCAGGAGATGACGGATACGGCGTATATTGCACAGAAAGAACCTGCGGGTTCTGGCAGTGGAGGATACTTGTGGAGCCAGGGTGAGGCAGTTATCAAGAGTCACCCCAAGATTCTTTGCTGTACGGGAGGAGGAAACTACAAAGTCCTCAACAGTTCTCTCCACGCAGAGATATCAGCCAAGCAGGCAGAGATCTGTGTGGTGACTTGGGTATCGGGGGGGGAAGGAAATAAACAGTTGGGTGTCATCGGCGTAAGAGTGATAAGAAAAGCAATGGGAAGAGATAACAGAACCAAGAGACATGGTGTATAACGAGAAGAGGAGAGGACCAAGAACTGAGCCCTGCTGGACTCCAGTTTGTAGGGGGTGAGGGTCAGAGACTGAGCCCCTCCAAGTCACCTGGTAGGAGCGACCAGAGAGGTAGGAGGAAAACCAAGCGAGTGCAGACCCTGTGACACCCATCCCAGACAGCGATGAGAGCAGAATCTCATGGTTGACTGTATCGAAGGTGGCCGACAGGTCGAGGAAGATGAGGACAGAGGAGAGGGACATATACACTCAGTGACCACTTTATTAGGTAGACCTGTACACCAGCTTGTCAATGCAATTAACATATTTAATCAGCCAATCATGTGGTAGCAACTAAATGCATAAATGCATGCAGACATGGTCAAGAGGTTCTAAGTGAGTTCTAAATGTGATCTAAGTGAGTTTGACCGTGGAATGATTGTTGGTGTCAGACAGGGTTGTTTGAGCATCTCAGAAACTGCTGATCTCCTGGGATTTTCACTCACAACATTCTCTAGAGTTTGTAGAGAATGGTTTGAAAAACAGGAGGAGAAGGGCCAGACTGGTCGAAGTTGACAGGAAGTAACCGTGTATTACAACAGTGATATGTATAAGAGCATCTCTTACAACACACAACGCATGAAACCACTAATTGGGAAAAAGTTATAGTATGTCTACTATATATTAGAGTTTATGTACTGTAGCATCCAGTATGTAAAGAGTCTGTTTTACATAGAGTATGTATTCGGTTGTATATTAAGTACATATATATGTACTCCTGGCAGGTACACGTGTGGGTGTGGTGCAGTACAGTCACAGCGGAACCTTCCAGGCCATCAGGCTCAACGACTCAAGGATCGACTCTCTGGCTGCCTTCAAAGACGCTGTGAAGAAACTGGAGTGGATCGCAGGAGGAACCTGGACCCCATCTGCTCTGAAGTTTGCCTATGACAACCTCATCCGGGACAGCCGTCGCTCCAAGTCTAAAGTGACCGTGGTGGTAATCACAGACGGTCGCTTCGACCCACGCGACGACGACAAATTGCTCACGTACCTCTGCAACGACGACTCCATCGACGTAAGCGCAATCGGCATCGGCGACATGCTGCAACAGGAGAGCGAGAGGGAGAGCCTCAATTCCATCGTCTGCCAGAAGGACGACCGCGTCTTGCCCATGCGTCGCTTCGCCGATCTGGTGGCCGAGGAGTTTATTGACAAGATCGAGCACGTGCTCTGCCCTGGTGAGCTGTTGTCTAAGGGAGAGGCCTTTGAACTGGGGCTAACAAAACTCTCTGCTCTCTACCATTTCAGTGGAGGGGAAGTGATTTTTACTCTGCCAACTTAATCAGTTGCACACAGCACTTCTCTCTGGATATTTTAAAGTAAAAATGTTATTCCTGAAAAAATCTCAGTTGAGACAATTTGGGAAACCTGGCTAATTGCTTAAATATATTCAAATTATAAAAGGGTTGTAGGCATTGAGTAAAGTGTTATAGTGACAGATATATTCTGAATAGACTAATCTACTATTCATGCTAATTAATTCAACAAGATCTAGAGGTAGCCAGTCAGACTCAAGTCCAGTGGAGTCACTGAATATATTTTGTTTGTTGGCTCAGTACTTAACTTTCTTAAAGGTAAAATAGGTAATTTCTAACAGTCAAGAGAGGAATTGCAGCAACAAACACACTCAAACCACAACACTGTTTATCCCTCCCCTTCTCTGTGAACACGCTGACGTTGAAACACCATTGACTGTGGCAATTAGAACCAATTTTGAGTGAGCTTGAATTATTGTACAGCTACAATGTTTTGGTGCCGGCCTGTCAACTCAATTTTGAAACCAAAATTTAAGGACTATAACACAGGCAGAGGGTGAGTCAAAATGTCAGTGAGCTTTTTTCAATGATAGGAAGGGATTTACAATGGTAACAATGTTTTAACACAAAAATCTTACCTATTGTACCTTTAATCATACTGATAGCAGCAATGGATAATTTGTTAACTAACTAGTCAATGATTTCTGGGATGAAATAAGGCATAGAACAATACTACTGATAGTTATGCTGACTGAATAAATGTCATTACAATATTTCTTTCTTATATTCTAGACCCTGTGATAGTGTGTCCTGACCTCCCTTGCAAGACCGGTAAGACTTAATGTGTTGATGGAATTCATGCATTCACACATTAATTTGAAAGTGGTTTGTATGACTCACTGTGCATTATAATATGGATGCACATAGTTAACACGATAGCAGGCTAGCTATGTTAACTCAAAAAAGCATCAAAAAGCATTATTTCTATTCACTTTAAAATTGATGGTATTGATTCATTTGAAAATAAGATGCTAATGGAAAAAAAAGGCCCGGAAAGAAATTCAAGATTTAGTGATTGTGTGTAAAACGGTAAATACTAGATAGTAAAATAATTTTACAGTGTTTCCAGAAAGGTATCTCTGGTTCACCCCATTCAAGAAAATACGTACAGTATAATGTTGGTTCTTTCACTATTTTCAGGCTTATGCTCAAAATTCAGTATCTCCAAACATTGCAATCACTGGAAAAATCACAGATCATTCCATCCAAGTGAATGTGATCTGATACAGCTTTGATTGGTTGGGGAAATGTGACTGCATTGCAGTGCATTCTTAATGTATGGCTGTTAGGCTTCACATAAAGCCAGAAGCCAGCTTATGCCAACATACAAGTACAGACTACTTGAGAATTCTTATGACATCCCCATTACATTAAGTTTTCATACTGAACCAAGCTTTATTCACCTCTCCATAAGGTATTCAAATATGTAGTTTAAAAAGAAGAATAGCCTAAATAAGAACTTGGTTGTACCTGGGAGTAAACTGGAGGTGTGAGTATTCTATTATTATGAAAATATCAGATTATGTGGGACATATAAATATGGTGAACTGCGGATTGTGACAATGTTTTCAATAATTTAATCATGGACCATAGTGCTGTTTGCCATCTAACAGTAATTGTGGTTGTGGTAGTGAAACAGGGAGTATCTGTGGCTTTCCTTACAGGCAATTAGGCTTTCTTTGAATCTAACTCACTAACAGTGTCATTATTATTTAGGTAGTGTTACAAGTTTAGTCATACATAAACAATCAAATGATTTACATATTCAGTAATTTCCCTGAATATATCAGCCATACCATCTTAGTCTGTCTTACGTCTAAATACTATAAATTAATTGTTAATGGAAAATATGTTTAGAAAATTAAATGGTTTGAAATTATATATATATAATATCTTTAAGTTATCTTTAAACTCCAATGATGTTGTACCTTCATCAAAAGTTTGTGCTACATAGCAATATGGAGGTTGCCTTACAAGAAAATTATTATAGTCTGAATTGCAAGATCATCTGCATCATAAGCATTTTTGGTTGCATGGCGTTCTGAATAAAGCTTATTCGTTACTGAGCCATGAATCACTGACAGTTCATAAAATCTTTAAAATATAATAAATTGGTGTACCTTTGTATTATGCTGAACAAAAAACATCTGATGTGAGTTATGGTAGATTGCAGCAATCTCTTTACAAGACTGCAGTCATGGCCTGGGATTAGGAACGAGCCAGGATTTAGTTACCAAAAATGGTATAATACAATTTATCTTACCAGCGTTCAGATCACATAAATTAATTAAACTAAATATAGGATGAAATATAAAAACCGGTTAATAATGTTCTCACGATGATGTCACAATGGCGGATAAACAAGGAAAGTGCAACAAAACTGTGAAAGTTGTCAGTAAACAAGCCCACACTGAACATTCAGTTCCTCTCTCTCCAACCATGCCATTCTTTCAATTTTATACATTTGCCTTTTTGTCAGGGTACAATAAGCAACTCCATTTCCATATACAGTAGCCTGAAGCAATACCGCGTTTGATAACCCTGCATCATTTACATTTTGTAACAGTCTGCTATATACAGAAAAAAGTATTTTTATATTTCTGTAGGCATATACAGTGGGGTCCAAAAGTCTGAGACCACATTGACAATCTGGGACTTATTTTTCATGCAATTGTGGAAATAACCCGAAGGTTTTAGGATTTTGACAAATTAAAGTTACTTCAAAGTTAGTAACTTGTAAGAACTACTTGAAGACCAAAGAAGAGCAAGGAGTGCTGCACAATCCACAATCACCTGACCTCGACCCCATTGAGTATTTATAGGGACACTTGAAGACTGACAAAAGCCAAGCATTCACTAACATCACAAGATGCCCTTTGGAACATTGTCAAATAATGCTGGGATAAACATGGATCATCTGGTTTTGCACAAATTTCATGCCAAATACCAAGAAATTCTGAAATTCATGTACATCTAATGAAAACATTTGTATTAAATTAGAAAATAATGCTAAATAGAAGCATTTTCACTAGTGGTCTCAGACTTTTGGACCCCTCTGTATGTACAAAAAGTGTTTGTCAACTATCATATGTTATTGATATTTTGGCTATTGAAAAGTTTGAAAGATTGACAGGCCAGGTAGCGATTACTGACAGTGGCAACAGTGACATAAATGTGTGTAAAGTATACTCTGCTGAGGGGACGTATAGTTTGTTGATGAGAAAAAATGTAGATTACTCCACGCTTGTACCTTTGTCAAAATGAGGATAATATGGAGGTTGTTTTTTTTTGTTCTCGCTAGCTATGAGTTAATTTGAGAACACTTGATGGGATAGAAGTTTCAATTAGTTGTTTTTAGAAAAATCATATTAGACAAATTGTCTGTGGGAAAATTACATCCTTCCTAGGTCCAACTTCTGGAATCACCCGGTTTCACCTGTCTGCTAGCCCAGGGAAGGGTTTTTGGGCAGAAATCCAAAACCCTTGATTTCCCCAAAGTGAAGTTTCCATTTACGGTGCCTAAGGGCATTACATTTAATGGATTGGACTGGGGTTGGGGTTGCCTGGGTTTTTGCAAGGAGAAAACTACTGGAACAAAATATGGCGTTATTAACCGGTTTACATACTCTTAATATAGCATTTTGTCTCCAGAACAGTGATTTCGTTTTTGTTTGAACTTACATTTTTGTTTATTGTTTTTGTCCCCTGAACCATTTCTAATCCCTGCGCCTGGCATTGCTTCCCTTTGTACTTTGACTAAGAGTAAGCATTATGGCATCTTGTATTGCATCACAAGCACAAACATCTGGATAAATATGCATACTGGTGAGCTGATCCACTGGGATGTGGCTCTGTTGAACAGAATATAAATACCAACATACATCAGAGAGGCAGTTTGCTGAGTAAAACCCAAAATGGAAAAACTTAGTAATTTGTTGTTTGACCTAACCGTTACCGTACACCAGAAATGTCTCTAAGAAAAGTACTGTCTCATAAAGAATAATATATAATATATAATAATCGGAAAGGCATAAAGGAGACGGTCTGTTCAAATTGCACAGAAAGTAATTTTTTGCATTCTCTGAATTTTCCATGAGATATATCTCCCCGTTCAAAAATCATAGTGGAAAGTTCTTCATTAGAGTGGCACATGGCCACAATTGGGCCTGATTAATGGTAATCATCAATCTTCGCATCCTCAAAGTAAAAGCAAATGTTTTTACTAAAAACATGACATCAGCACACTGTTCCTCAAACTGCTGCCTCATGTTTATCAGTTCTCTGTTCCACTAGCGCTACATTCTCACAGTATTTCTGGGTTGGCTTACACTGCACTGAGCTGCTGATTGATACAGCTGCAGGCTTACATGTAGTCAGCCTGCACTGCACTCAGTGGACAGAGCCGGTCGCTAGTAGACTTTAAACGACTTTTTTAACGCTCGCTTGCAGATGTGGAGGCCCCTTGGAATGGGTACCCCTTGTTTGAAGCCCTGGCAGAGGAGGGCATCAACACGCCTGTCCCCAGCTCTATCCCAGGCGTGTCAAACTTGCTCAACTCCCTGAAGGATGAGCAGCTCCCCGAAATCTACGGAAAGGCCGTAGCCACACTGGCCTACACCGCGCAGCGAGCCAAGTTTGCTATCGGACAGGAGAGGCAGCAGTGGACAGACCTATTCATTGACTCATTCAGAGTGGTGTACGGCGACATCATGGGGGATCCTAACAAGGCCCTGGGGTTGTGTTAGCCCCGCAAAGCCCTAGCTACGAATGAAAATGGCTCTTCTCTCAATCCGTGGTGAAGCGCACCAACATATCTCTGGAGCTTAACGTTTCAAATCTTTCAAGTGCTCTATACATTTAATGTAACCAAACAGGCTTGAAATCTCATAGTATCTCAATCTTTCAAAATAAAAACAGCCGTGTCTTTCAGAAGGAGCAATTATATTTCGCTTTCTAAGGCTTGCAGCACAGGTACTGGTTATTATACATGATACATTATATGATACATAGGCCGATAGTTCCCAGTGATTGGAGGGTTTCATAAATACTATGGGAATATAACATTGGGAATAGCATATTTCAACACCTAAATTCTGTACAGTGATTCTGATTCCAGTGAAAATGTAGCTGTGAATCAAAACTTTTTATTCGTGTATATTAGGTTTTGATATGCATGTGGTAAAAAGTTGCAAATAACCTCTTTTAAGCATAATATTCCATCATTTAAACAGTGGCTGGACTATGGAGCACTGGTTTGTCAAAGCCACACGGGAAAGTTTTGCTTTTTTGCACATACTTTTAATATCCTGAGGTGTCAATGTTTTATAGAAGAGAAGGAGCAGTAGAAAAAACTGGATCAATGCAGTGGATTTGGTCTCATGGGGTCAGTTTCCTTATGCTATTCTGTGAGTAGCTCTGGGTAACACGAGAGGATTTATTTTCATGTATAAAATATTCAGGTAGCACTTGAGAATTGCTCTTGGCGTATTATGTTTGTTGTAATGGATTCCTCCTAATAAATGACAGTTTCTGTTAAATTTTGGTCCAAAAAAAATTGCAATGATTTCCATGCATGTATGATTAGATTCTAAAGTGTTACAAAACATTATTTTTGTCATCTTGCACTTTAAGGGATTAATATATGAAAATCATCAAATCAGAGTAAATATGTCTTGCTGATTATGATAGATAATAAAATACTGAATGTGTGCTATCAAATGAGTTTGTAATTACAGAC
This sequence comes from Conger conger, assembly GCF_963514075.1. Taxonomy (NCBI): domain Eukaryota; kingdom Metazoa; phylum Chordata; class Actinopteri; order Anguilliformes; family Congridae; genus Conger; species Conger conger. The sequence goes on along the minus strand of NC_083762.1, from coordinate 37,738,886 downwards.
AAACAGTTAAGTTTGTGTTATTTTTAATGTCCATGACTGCAATAAGTATTTAGCCCCAGGGGATTTATCAAATTTATGAGGGAGGATTTGTATCATTTGATTTGGCTGTGTAAATAAATGTTGATGAATGATGAACCAATTTAATCCTTAAATCTCTTGTCTATTTAATGCCAGTACTTCAATAAATGTTGTGAAACTGATTGGTGTTACACTATGTATGTGTTCTATGAATGGATAAAATAAAAGGGAAAGGGTTGAAATATTCAACACTATACTTATGTTGCTGAACGGATTTTGCTTGATGTGGTGAATTTCCTTGTGCCCTCAGAGCCAGCTGTGGCCGGCTGTGTCCACCGCCCTGTGGACCTGGTCTTCCTGCTGGACGGCTCCGAGCGGCTGGGCGTTGAGAATTTCCGTCGCGCCCGCGAGTTTGTGGAGAACGTGGTGCACCGCCTGATGCTGGCGCAGAGCAACACCGACGAGATGTATGCCCGCGTGGCGCTGCTCCAGTACGGCAACGAGATCGAGCACCGAGTGGCCTTCCCCCTCTCCTTCAACCTCTCGGCCATTGCCGACAGGCTGGGACGCATGACCTACCTGGAGTCCGCCTCCAGCGTGGGCCCCGCCATCATGTACGCGGTCAACAACATCGTGACCAGAGGGGAAAACCGGCTCGCCAGACGCAACGCCGAGCTCTCCTTCGTCTTCATCACGGACGGCGTCACTGGCAGCAACAGTCTGGACGAGGGCGTCAACTCCATGCGCAGGGTGGAGGGTGTTCCCACAGTGATAGCCATGGGAAGCGACGTGGACCAGGAGGTGCTGAACAAGATCGCACTGGGGGACCAGTCGGCCATTTTCAGAGGGCCAGACTTCTCGCACCTTTCTAAACCCGGTTTCTTTGAGCGCTTCATCAGGTGGATATGTTAAAAGGATGTCGACCTGAGCACAAGGTGTGTGGTTTCATTTTCAAGAGACAAATATGCAAAGAAATACTAGCACTCCCATGGTATGTTTTGAAAATCTATTTCTTTTTATATAATGCTCAGATTTATGTTTCAGGTGTTTTTATTTTGTGATACAAATAAGGCTCTCTGGTCATTAAAACCAATGACCTAATGTATTGTTTACAATACAGGTGCTAATATAGATGTTTTCTTGTGTAACTTTCCGAAAAACACAAATATGTGCAAGTTTTCTTAGGATCTAACACAACTATTTTAGTAATCTACATGCCTGAATTTCTCCAGTGTAAAACATTTTCACTGCTTTTGATGGAACAATATTTTAATATAAATGCCTGCAACTGAGGCCAGTAATCTCCCAGCTCTCAGACATAGTAGTGACACCTATTATAGACAGAATTTCTTGCTTAAATGGTCAAAAATATAATTCATGCACTGACAGATGAGTCACAATTCACATTTGCACGTTGCAGAATAATATCTGTAAATATAATGGCACAATGGGAGTCCTGTCAGCAATGTCAGAATCAGGTTGTGTTGGCATAGCAATTTTTATTTACAATATTTTTTTTCCTAGGAGTGGGATTGGGATTGTTTTCCTCTGCATAATTTTAATATCATTTTTTACACTTGGCTTCAGTTGTAAGTTCAATAAAATGAGTTTCGGGTAATTGCGTATCTTCTTGTTTATTTTTTTGCTCTGAAATGTTATTGTTTTAAACTGCTTTATGCAGGTGATAGTCTTTGAATACTTGCAAACAAATTATCAGTGAGTACAAGGATGACAGAACTTCACAAGATTTCATGTATTTGTATATCGCATTTCACAAACAATTGTCACAACACGCTTCACAGAAAACTTATTAGCCTAAACGTCACACAGGCAGACACATCCCCATCTTCATGAGCAACATGGTTAATCGGTAACTTTTTTTTCTCATGACGGGAACATTACAAGCAAAACTGTGGTACAACGGCAAGACAAACGATAGAATGGAGTGATAATAAACATAATAGTGATAGTGATATGAAAGCAGCAGTACCACATAGTTGCCATAAACAATAAATATTGAAATATCACTGTAATGCCTTGGAATCTTATAGTAGTCTTGTAAAATTGTTACAGTAATATTGCAGTTATCTCTACAGAACGACCAATGATATCAAAGAGAATAATATCACTGGACACTGAGGAAATCATACTTTCTTGTAGGAGTGTTGCAGTTGTCAGTCATATGGAGTCAAAATTGGAAAAAGCAATAAAGTGAAACTACACAGGAATTGAGAAATTAGGGAAAAAATAAAAAGAGGTTGGATGTTCATATTAATGAAATGACAGCAGCTAGCAGACAGTCCTGAGGTGCCAGCTCAGACAGTGGGCGGGGCCACGTTGCTATGGTGGGGAGCAACAGGTGGCACATGGAAGGGAATCTGGACAGCAGCGGTGGGGGAGTCCAGATGACAGCATTCTCGGGATGTGTGGCCATTACATTACAGTTACGGTACATCACAATTATCTACCTGACACTTTTATCCAAAGCAACTTACAGTTGATTAACCTAAGCAGGACCAATGTGGGGTTAAGGCCCTTGCTCAAGGGCCCAATAGATACATGGGTCTTATTGCGACTACACAGACGCTTGAACCACCGACCTTCCAGATCTCAGTCACGTACCTTAGCCACTAGGCTACAGGCTACCCCTATCAGGATCAAGAGCCCTGCTGCCGGAATGGAGAGGGAAAATTGAGAAAGGCAGTTAGGCAAGTGCAATAGAGCAACAGGGACTGCAATAAAGTAACAGGGACACTATTTGGGATTACAAATCTAATCTAATCTATGGCCGCATACCGAAGAGGACAGGGATGGAGAACCCACGCAGTCATGAGAGGGAGACAATGGAACCCACTTATGACAGGTGACACGGTAAGAAAAGGATGCCAGCCCACAATACTCTGTCTACAGGCTTCTTCCACTCTGTCTCCAGACTATAACTGATTATAATCCTGATCATAAAGGTACATTTTTAATCAAGATTCAAATATTGAGACCGTGCCTGACTCCCTTATACATTTTTGAAGGGGAGGGCTCTGTGGGAGAAAGCTCTACAACCCGTCAGGTTTTTAGACATTCTTGGACCCTTTCCACTTTGCCCCCCTAATATTTTGTATTAGTCCTATGAATATAAATATCTCAATACCTATTTACTCAAAACCGAACATAAAACTATTTACAAAAGTACAATATTGGAATATACACTCACCGAGCACTTTTATTATGAACATTTTTACTTTATTACACCTATTTATTCATGTGATTATCTAATCAGCCAATTGTGTAGCAATGCATACAATTCAGTTAATGTTCACATCAACCATCAGAATGGGGGAAAAAATCTGATCGAAGTGACTTTGACCATGGAATGATTGTTGGTGGCAGACAGGTTGGTTTGAGTATCTCAGAAAAATGCTGATCTCCTGGTATTTTCATGCACACTAGTCTCTAGAGTTTGCAAAGAGTGACGCAAAAAATAATAATCCAGTGAGCAGCAGTTCTGCAGACAGAAATGGCTTGTTAATGAGAGACGTCAGAGGAGAATGGCCAGACTGGTCAAAGCTGACAGGAAGGTGACAGTAATACAAATAACCACACATAACAACAGTGGTATACAGAAGAGCATCTCTGAACACACAATGCATCCTAACTCTAAGTGGATAGGCTACAGCAGTAGAAGTCTAAAAAATTAGCTCGGACTATGGGGCTTTTGGCACTTTTTATTGGAACAGAGAGTTTTTAAGTAAATGACAGTAAATGACACTTAATATTTGGTAGCATTTGGTAGCATATCCCATATCCCTTGCTTAACAATCCGGCATCACCATTTTGCGGTGTTTTGGATTGTTTAAATATGAAAGCAACAATCATTTGGGACTTTGACGACTCTACAACAAGGGGGCAAAGTTGATAGGATAGGATGTTTCAAAATGAAATCATTGTTTCACTGAATTAGTCAGAGCCATCAAAATGACAGTCAAAATGGTTAGATATATTGTTATTATGACAGTGCACCCTGGAAGAACATTTGTTACAGTAACTTCAAATCAGCCTCTCTTTCTGCAGTACAATATTTCACACTGTAATAAGTAAAGACCCCTTGCAAGTGGACAAAAATCTTACTTGTTGAGAATCAATTTTATTGATACTGTGGCACAGTGAAATACAGTAAACGGAAAACAAAACAACACAAAATGTTACATATGATTTCATTTTTTTTAATATATGATTTTTTCTATTTAATATAATATACAGAATTAACATCAGTATATGAGTCGAAGTATTTTTATTTTGCTGTCAAAAATGAACGGAGCCCAATGGGCTGTTTTTTTCAGCGGAAGTATAGATATCAGCAGAGGGCGCTATTGCTTCCGATGCTGGGGTTGAGAACAGAAAGACGGTTCCTACGTTTTCTGCCGTCGCTTGGTGCGCACGCGCAGCAATGTCATTGGAATTTGTCTGGAGTGTATGTTCCGTAAACGTGTATTAATCTGATTTCGTGAAATTGTTACGAAGACATAATTCAGGTGAGAGTGGATGCTGAAATTCATTTTAACGGCGTTTTCTGCGCAAAACTGATACAATCATGCAATGTCCACTGTCTTCTCGTATTTTTGGATACTTTGTATATGCACCGCGGGTGCAGTGAGATAAGTGTATTACGCAAGAAATTGTGTTACTTACATGTGAAAACGATATCATATTTATTTTGGGGGATCTTATGAGATAATTGAAAACATTTCTCTGACCTGCCAAATGCTGGCAACGCAATTCGCACTGGACTAGTCCAGTGGTTTCCAAACTCGTACCTGTGTATGCTGTTTTTTGTTTCAACCACTAATCGGCTGTACCTCGGTGGTCGCGTGATTTAGGGACACCTCCCCACCTCCCCCACCTCCAACTTGTATAGCAAAATACAAGTTTAAACACAAAAAACTATTTGATCAAAAGTTTAAACAAAATTCTCCCCTCTACCCTGTGAAGAGACCACATGAATAGAACACTTGTGTGACAATTGAAATACACTATTTTGAATTAATTTAGGCATCGATATTAATTCAGTTGTACTCTCAATTGAGAGGGGTTTTGTCATTTTCTTTCCAAATTACATTAATGTAGAGCATTGTCATTGAAAAACTACTGGGTGTAAACAAAAACTGTAAAAGTAAAACAACAAAAAAAACAACAAAAACTCAATCTCGGTTCCATCTCTGCTCTTGATCATGTAGCATACTTTAATCTATGCGGCTCCATTGCTCCCCAGTCCTGCTGTGCTCCTGCTTCTCCTCTCATTATTATCCGACGCTCACGTTTTGCCTATTGCTTGATTTGTAAAGTGTGTGTGTGTGTTCAAATGAAATTTTAATGATAGTTTTTCCATATGAACTCAAAAGATTTACTTTATGAAAAAAGGGACAATATTGGTATATTGGTTTCCTTTCTGCACATGAACTTTATGGTTTGCTCAATGAGGTCATAGAACCAGAGAACGATGTCACGTGCAGTCAATTTATGACCAAATTGAGATTGGAACTCTCTGACAAATTTCACTTCAGATGGATAGTACACCATATCATACACTAGTTTGTTCCTTTTTATTGTTCTTTTATCTTTTGACTGTGCTTCACATTTAAATTTTTTGTTCCGCACAATATGTTGCAAATTTGGATGAAATGTGTTCTATAAATAAAGCTTAATTGATTGATTCGTTCATCTCGTACTGTCACTCGGAAAGTATCATGATGATCTAGGATGGAATTTCGAACTAAAAGCACTTAAAAAGTCATATACAGTTAATACATGACGAAAACAATTTGCTCTAATGCCAGAATCCGGATGTGTCCGATATTTTAATTTGCTTGAACTAGAGCAGATGGGATTCGTCTATACACTTCAGAATTCATCAGTAGTTATATCATCAATGAAGATAAGTGAGCCAGTATCTTTGGCAGCCCAGGCCATAACTCCCCCTCCACCATGTTTCACAGATGAGGTGGTATGCTTTGGATCTTGGCCAGTTTCTTCTCTCCTCCATACTTTGGTCTTGTCACCACTCTGATATAAGTTAATCGTTATCTCATCTGTCCACAAGACCTTTGTCCAGACTGTGGTTGGCGAAATTTAACTTTGCTGCTAGCCAGTGGTTTGCATCTTGCAGTGTAGCCTCTGTATTTCTGTTCATAAAATCTTCTGCGGACAGTGGTCATTGACAAATCTACACCTGACTCCTGAAGAGTGTTTCTGATATGTCAGAGAGGTGTTTTGGGACTTTTCTTTATTATGGAGAGAATTCTTCTGTCATTGACTGTGGAGGTCTTCCTTGGCCTGCCAGTCCCTTTTCAATTAGTAAGCTCACCAGTGATCTCATAATTATCGCTCCAACTGTATTTTGATCTTGATGTTGCAGTTCTTTCTTATCTCTTGTTATCATGCCTTTCTTCTAGCTTAATACTATTTTCAGCTGTTGCTTAACTGTGTGAACTAGACTTGCAGTTCATGGCTATGGATAACTGCTACTTTCTGAGAATTGTACTTTATCTGACCTTACATATGCAATTTGGATACAAGTGACTGCCAAATGTAATGTAACAATTGTGATACAGTTTGGCTTGCGATTGACGTAATATTTTTATTCATGGGATTTTAACAGTCTTTAATGTTCTGATGTTTGAATTGTATTCACTGCAGTTGCACAATGGCGGGTAAATCCATCCAAGACCTTTCAACACCTGCCTTCACAGTTGACCTTGTAAAGGTGAAGAAAAATGCCCATGTGATGTTGGAGCAGTTCCGGGAGCTTGGTGTACAGCTGCGTCCTCACATGAAAACCCATAAAACTTTGTGAGTCTACTAAAGTCTTTCGTTACAAATGTGGTGACAGCCCTGTGACATTCTGCAATTCTCACCTGTGTCATTTTAATATAGCGATGTTGAATGGTTTGGGTGTTCTACTTGAACTGCTATCCCCTGAAGAAGTAGTGGCTGCTTCTTGACTGATGTTAGGCCTTTCTATATGATTAGGAACATGATCAAAATATAATTTAAACTGTTGGGAGCACAAAAGAGTAATAACATGACTCATTTGAATGATTTCAGGTCTAAGTAGTTTGGCTATTTACGTTGTGATTGAAATGGTACGCTACTGAAAATGCTCGAGCTGAACCGGTGAGGGTGTTTTTGCATTACTTCCTTTTTTCAGGGTTCAATCACTATCACAGGATATACTGTTTGAAAGCTTTAAAACTGACAGTTCTATCTATATAACCTATTGCCATTGGTTTACAACAGTTCCTTATTTTGTTGGTGGTGGTAAAACGTGGGGGGGGGGGGACCTCACCTTATCTGCATTTTGGAAATCCACATACTAAATAAAATAAGGTAATCTTAGTGCCCTTTTCACAACAAGGGTCCAGAAATGCATAATAATGTCTAATTATAAAAATGTGCTAACAGTGTTAGAATGTCCATTGTTTATTATATTTACCAATATTGAAGTGACGACTAAAACTAATTTTAGCTAATGGCGTTAAGTTTCCAACGGTGTATAGTTTGTTAGGCTTGCATAAAACAACACAGCATTTTTTGCCTGCATGATGAAACCGTAGCATTTTCAATACGTGCACTGAGATAGTTGCGCTTCAGCAAAAACAGTTCTTGAGATTTTATGCATAAAAAGGTTCAGGTTTAAAACAAAAAAAAATTATGTTGCAATGCCTACATCTAAATAGAGGACATCCTTTGGAGGAGTTCCAAGAAATCTTTTGTCTGAGTGAATATTTCTGAGGAAGACAATGAAAACACTGTTGAGTCCACAATTTTCAGTGACAAGACCCCATTTTATACCGTTGAGCATCTAAAAACATTCTCAAAATATTTTATTATTATTCAGTATGCTTATAAATAAGGAGCCAGCCTGCTTGAATAATAAATAGCATGTCGAATAATGGAATGTGTTTGACTTGTTGATGGGAGTTTGTCCAGTGTTGTGACTTGGCTCCATTGTGTTTCTAAGCGCACCAGCCACAGCTACAATAATCTGTATCCAGTCAAAAACATAACATCTTTTCAGTGAGGAAAAAAAAACTTCCACTTTCACTGTGTTTGAGCTTCTGTAACTTTGCTTTAATAATATGTGGAGTAATTCTGAAAAACAAACCAGGATTATGCCTGTAGTCAAAAGGGTTCAAGAATAGTAACCATTTTATTTTGGTTATGTCATTTTCAAGCTTGTGTCCAGAAAAGAGGCGATAATTAAGGGGGTTAAACCAAGGTCCTCAACCCTGGTGTCCTGGCCAAATTCCCGTAAAACTGTCTTTCTGTATGTGCATCATACCTTGTATTGTCTATCCGCATTGATTCTCCTGGTTAAATACAGATTATATATTTTTTAATTAATTGTAGTAATGAGAGAGAAAATGCTAATTTCCTATATCCCTGTTTTGCCTGTTCTTACCGGTTGCTAGAGAATGTGCAGACATCATGACCGCCGGCACTCGTCGCTGCATTGTGGTGTCCACTCTAGCCGAGGCGTTCTTCTACGCCGACCACGGCTTTGATGACATCCTGTATGCCTACCCCCTGCCGTTTGATAAAGTGGCGCGCTGTGCAGACCTCTCAGAGCGCCTCACGCTGTTCCATGTGCTGGTGGACAACAGCGCTGCCCTGGAGGAGCTGAAGAAGTGGCCCCTGAAGAAGGGAAAAAACTGGCACCTGTGGCTGAAGCTGGACTGTGCAAATGGGAGAGGTGAGGGCAGGAAAGGTATCTCTGTTGATGAATAAATTATGAATTAATAAATCCATGATTAATAAAATTGTTATATATTCACTCTATATGAAAATGCAGTGTTGTATCACTCAGGGAGGATTTTTCCTGCTGTGCCTTCTGGGTCACTGCAGTCCAATGGCATGGCCATTAACTTTCATAGAAGAGTGTTACTTAATAAATAATTACATAAAAGTGGTGTACATATTTGATTATTCAAGATTATGCCGAAAGGATGTCTAGACCTTTAATGCACCTTTGTTGATTCAAATTGATGTACCAAGTTAAAGGAATGCATCAACATACACTATTTTTCTGACTTGCCCAGATTTAGACATTACAGCAACTCCAAAGCTGTCTTATTTACATGAGGTATTATGTGTATTTGAAATACACTTTCAGGGAAACAATTGTAAGCTCTACCTTCAGAAGGTGCGCGGATCACTGTGTTCAGTTCTCTAACTTCTCTGTTTTTACGAAAAACAAATCTAGAACTTGTATTTCAATTACATTTTCAGATACCTTGTGTAGAAAAGACAGTATCAGAGTTTCTGTCAGGTTTATTTCTTCACTTAGGCTACTGACTCCTATAGGCTTTAAGTCTTTATGCTAAGCTAACACGTTATGGTAACATGGAAACCGAGCCAGTGAATGCACAAACATTGAAATCAAACATCTTGTCTATGTCTGGGTAAGACAGAAAAAAAATGTTTTCCCAAAATGTAGGTGTATCTCTTCAATTGATCTTAGTTGTGTCTGGTACATTCACTCTATATGAAAATGCAGTGTCAGTCAGGGAGGATTTTCCTGCTGTGCCTTCTGGGTCACTGCAGTCCAATGGTATGGCCATTAACTTTCATAGAAGACTCGGGGGAATCTGCACCTATATCCCTGGCGGAAGTTGCTGAGGTAGTCAAAAAGCTCCTCAGTGGCAAGTCGCCGGGTGTAGATGAGATTCGCCCTGAGATGCTGAAGGCTCTGGACATTGTTGGGCTGTCTTGGCTGACACGCCTCTTCAGTGTCGCGTGGAGCTCGGGGACAGTACCTGTAGAGTGGCAGACCGGGGTGGTGGTCCCCATTTTCAAGAAGGGGGACCGGAGGGTGTGCTCCAATTACCGGGGTATCACACTCCTCAGCCTCCCTGGGAAAGCTTACTCTAGGGTGCTGGAAAGGAGGCTCCAACCGACGGTCAAACCTCGGATTCAGGAGGAGCAATGTGGCTTCCGTCCTGGCCGTGGAACAGTGGACCAGCTCTTTACCTTGGCAGGGTTGCTGGCGGGGTCATGGGAGTTTGCCCATCCAGTCAACATGTGCTTTGTGGACTTGGAGAAGGCTTTCGACCGTGTCCCCCGGGGAACCCTGTGGGGTGTACTGCGGGAGTATGGGGTACCGGGGCCGTTGTTACGAGCCATCAGGTCCCTGTATAACCAAAGTGAGAGCTGTGTCTGCATTCTCGGCACAAAGTCAAGCACGTTTCCTATGGGTGTTGGACTCCGCCAAGGTTGCCACTTGTCACCGGTCGTGTTTGTGGTATTCATGGACAGGATCTCAAGGCGCAGCCAAGGTGAGGAGAGTGTCCGGTTTGGTGACCTCATAATCGCATCTCTGCTTTTTGCGGATGATGTGGTTCTGCTGGCTTCATCGGACCGTGACCTTCAGCACGCACTGGAGCGGTTTGCAGCCAAGTGTGAAGCGGCCGGGATGAGAGTCAGCACCTCCAAGTCCGAGGCCATGGTTCTCTGCTGGAAAACGGTGGATTGCTCCCTCCGGGTTGGGAACGAGTCTTTGCCCCAAGTGAAGGAGTTCAAGTATCTCGGGGTCTTGTTCACGAGTGAGGGTAGAAGGGAGCGTGAGATCGACAGGCGGATCGGTGCAGCGTCAGCAGTAATGCGGGCGTTGCACCGGACCGTTGTGGTGAAGAAGGAGCTGAGCCGGAAGGCGAAGCTCTCGATTTACTGGTCGATCTACGTCCCAACCCTCACTTATGGTCACAAGCTTTGGGTAGTGACCGAAAGAACGAGATCGCGTATACAAGCGGCCGAAATGAGCTTCCTCCGTAGGGTGGCCGGGCTCAGCCTTAGAGATAGGGTGAGGAGCTCAGACATCCGGAGGGAGCTCGGAGTAGAGCCGCTGCTCCTTTGCGTCGAAAGAGCCAATTGAGGTGGTTCGGCATCTGATCAGGATGCCTCCCGGGCGCCTCCCTTTGGAGGTTTTCCGGGCTCGTCCAACTGGGCGGAGACCCCGAGGGAGACCCAGAGCCCGCTGGAGAGATTATATATCTCTCCTGGCCAGGGAACGCCTCGGGATCCCCCAGGAGGAGCTAGAATGTGTTGCTGGGGAGAGGGACGCCTGGAATACCCGGCTTTGCCTACTGCCACCGCGACCTGACTCTGGATAAGCGGGTGATGATGGATGGATGGATGGATGTGTCTGGTACACATTTTTATTTTTACAAACTACCGTACACTTGACTGACTCCAATTAAATATAGAACACATTAGTTTGTTTTACATGCTATGGGGTAAAATGCCTCAGAGAGTTAAGGAGAGTTAAGTTGTCTGAAATGCCTTTCCAGCTGGAGTTCCCCACTCAGAACCAGCTGCCCTGCAGCTCGCCGAGGCTATATCTGAAAGTCCAGGTGTGGAGCTGACTGGGGTCTATGCCCACTGTGGGAACACCTACAGCTGCTGTGGGGAAGAAGAAATCAAGGCTGTTGCTCAGGAAACTACAACTTTCACCCTGAAATTCATGGAGAAGTAAGGTCCCTGTCCATGCCTAGTACAGTAATCACTGAAGTTCAAATTAAAATTTTAATGAAAATTGCTTCAAAACTGGCCTGTCCAGTCCAGTTGAGGCACTTGTGTATCATGTACTGATGTGTCATATAGTTCAGGTGAAATGCTGAACATACCAGTGCCACCTGTTTGTGCCAAGCACCAAGGGTCTTCTGGTGCACTTACTGCAGTTGATGATTTGCTGAGTAAAACTGAACGTACAGTTCAACTGAGTTAGGATACAGTCCTCAGTTATATTTCTACATTCCAAATTAAGGAGAAAACATGGGGAATAAAAACATCTTAAAATTCAGCAGTGTTTAGTCAGCCCAGTGAACTAACGAACCCCACTGATTAAATAAGTGGGGTTTGTTAGTTCACAAAGAAATCTTTAGTATCTAATACATGTTGATGTAAAGAGGTTATTAAACTTGACAAGTAATCTTAATATAATTGTGGCTTTCATTGTTTTGACCTACTTGACGTGTTTATTATGAAATTATTGCGTAGCCATTGTCCTGAATTTGCAATTGTATGTAAGCCCTGGAAGTGTCCAAAACAGCCTGCTAACTACTGTGTCCTCAAAATATGAACTGTTGACTAAACATACTGCATACTTATATTATTATGTGATGTTCTCCCGAATGCAGAACTCATCCAGTGTACTCAATTTATTTGTGCAATAGTAGGCAAGTAAGCTGTTCCAGACATGAACTCTACCTCTTTCTCTAAGACTGCAGGCAAATGGAATTCACTGTTCCAAGTCCAGCATTGGATCCACCCCTTCCTGCAGCCACCCAATCCCTGACATGGCATTGCTTAGTGAGGTGCATCCTGGGAACTATGTATTCTATGGTGAGGAAAAAAGTTATGGGAGACTTTAAGTGCAGGTGCAGTTATGGTCTGCTATATCTGGTAAACTGCATATGCAGACAACATAATTTCACACTTTGCCAGGTTTACAGTGTAACAAATACAATTGAGTTAACATCTGATCAACCATGATTTGGCTGGAGAGGCTCTTTAATGTCTCTTTAATGTGATGCAGCCAAACTTCTTTTGTATCACCTTCTTACACTGCCTTTGGGGTCTGATAATCCTGAAATTCTTCACTTTTAACATACTACAAAGACAATCACTTTTGAGACATAAGGACCAGAGTTGTGCCAATGACAGTCAAAGAAACCATTAGGAGGCTGAGAAATAGGAACATCACAAAGAAGAAAAACATCACTGGTGAGCTCAGAAAATGGCAAAGGGACTGGTTAGCCAAGGAAGACCTGGACAGTGACTGAAGAATTCTCACCCTCAAACACCTGTCCGACAGAAAAGAAAAGGAAGGCAGCTGTGGATGTGTTAGCGACTATTCTCCACACACAGAAAACTTCAAAAACAGATCTACAGAGGCTATGCTGCAAGATGCAAACCACTAGTTAACCACAAAAATAGGATGGCCAGCTTACAGTTACCTAAAAGGGTCTGTAGAGTTACGGAAAAAGATCTTGTGAATAGATGAGAGCAGGATTGACTTGAGTGATGGCAAGAGCAAAGTGTGGAGGCTAAAAGGAACTGTCCAAGTACCAAAACACCCTTCATCTCCTCAAGTTCAATCAAATACCTCCAATCTCAAACATTCGCCAGTGCTCTCTTTTTTCACACTGATGTTCCCAAACAGTTTGTTTTGGTAAGCTTATTGTTTGATTTATGTCACCAGCTTTTTTTACTGGTTTGCCTCGTAATGGCTCTCTTGACTTTCATTGGTACAACTCATGTTGACAAATGCCAATAACAGACTCCAAAGGCAATCAAAAGCCTGGAATCAAGATATCGAAAGCTTTCTTATAGCTTTACTAAGAAATCATTGAATACACCTGACTCAGAAACAGCTGAAAAGTCAACTGTCCAATTACATTTGGTCCCCTGAAATGGGGGGAATATATAAAAAGGGATGTAATTCCAACATGGATGTAAATACCCTCACATTAATCACATTTTCACTTCATGTCCAATGTGCTGTACCACTGTCCAAATACTTATAGACTGTATGTATGCACTGTATGAGGCAAGATAACTGTAAACTATTAAAAAATATATGTTTATTATGCACTTTAGTGTGTAATAAGCCACCAGGGGATGTGGAGGCTCCTTTTGTTTTATCGCCCTGAGCTAGAACAGGTAAAGGAACAAATTGCCTTCTTAACGTCAAAGGAATCTCCAGAAGGCTTGGAGTGGCAGTGACATGCTGCCCCTGCTTCAGATAGAAAATAACTGCTAAAATGGTTAAAGACGCTGATGTATTAAAGATGTTTGTCTTACTACAGATGTCCAGCAGTCAATGATTGGTTCCTGTAAGCTGGAGGATGTGGCTGTCAGGGTGATCACCAGGGTTATAGGCCACTACCCTCACAGGAACCAGCTGTTGGTGGACTGTGGCTGGACTGGACTGAGTCTCGACAGTGGTGGCCGTCTACCCACCGGGTATGCAATCATCGAGGGTCACCCTGATCTGAAGTGAGTATTCGAGATCGTATTTGAGTTATTGAGTTACGAAAGCATTCACTGTGTTATTTTATCATTTGTTATGCGATCATATGTTGCAGTACCACATCTGCCTTTCACAGCAATACCTGTCTTTTAACCATAGGTTGCTGTCTATGACTCAAGAGCATGGAAGGATAGAACCCATCCTTCCTGGGAAACTAGACTATGAGAAATTTCCACTTGGCTCCCTCCTCTCTCTCATTCCATACCACGTGAGTAGCCAGAGATTCTTGACTGTGATGTTTCTTCCCTCCAAAATGTTTTGATGAGTGCAGAAAGTGCTGCTAACAAGGTTTTAATGTATATTAATGTATTACCGACAGGCTAACTTATGACAAGCTAACAGGGTGATATTAATCTATTACCGACAGACGAACTAATGACAAGCTAACAAGATGATAATTTTGTTTATTTCACAAGCTAGCTGGGTGACATGCCAGTAAAGTTACAGGTAAAGAATAAAAAATGGAAACACGGGAAGGCAATCGCGGGACTGGCTTGTCAAACCGGTGGCTGAAGCTCAGGTGTGGGTCCGTGTACCTTCTGTTTATTACATTTTCTTTTGTGAAACAAAAATCAGAAAACTAATTTCGGGACCTTTTAAAAAGTGTAATTGTAAATGGGGATACCAAAGTGTTTTCTGACACAAAATGACATTTTTTGAAAAGGGCTTTATTCACAATTTTCATTTCTGTTTGTTGCCCTGATCCAGAAAAAAAGGTGAACCATTTTTCTAGTAGCATGCACCGTATTTGGCCATTGTGCAGGGAAAATGGCTTTGGGTGGCCTGTCATAATTTGGGCAGTTTTTTTGAGGCTTTTTTAAACTAAGCTAATCATTCACATTCATTTACTTCACTTACGGCCACCATGTGTTTTATCTTTGAAGGCTTAATAGACCTATTGAGCATGATAAAGAACTATGGCGCTGAACGTGCTGTTTGTGTTTGCAAGCGTGCGCATGCATGCTCCTTTTCATACACGCAGAACACGTCACACACAGGCATATAGCTCAATTTAATAATAAAAGCTGACTTCCAGTGAAATTAATATTAACAAGCTTATGCATGCAGTGATGGGAATGGCCACCAAGGCTAGACTAATCCCCCCACCCCACCCCCAGCCAGAATGGTGCTGTACTCACAAAGAGTTTACAATTCATGAGACTACGATTAAGACTAAGAAAAGAGGGCTAATTGGTTAATCAAATAGTTACAGTCAGATCGAGTTGGCCTACGACTTTAATTTACTGTATGTGAGTTCACAGCCAAGTGACTTCGCTTGACCAGATAGGGTCATCTTATTTCATAGCCTACATCAGTTCAATAGCCTCCTGTATCGGTAGTACATTAATCATACTTTATGTAGTTTTATTTTAAAACATTTTTTTCAAGATTGGGTGTATTGGCTGGTCTCAAATCTGGCATCTCTCTTTTTAAAATCCATAGGACTCCATGTCCAGGCCTGCTTACTACTGCTAATCTAGCACCAAAACATCTTAAAATAATACATACAGTAATAAAGTTCCTAATAAAGTGCTCAGTAAGTGTATATTGTGTAGTATTCCAATATGCACTCACCGGGCACTTTATTAGGAACATTTTTACTTTATTACACCTACTTATTCATGCGATTATCTTATCAGCCAATTGTGTGGCAGCAGTGCAATGCATACAGTCATGTAGATATAGGTCCGGAGCTTCAGTTAATGTTCACATACAAAAATAAGTATAATAAATACCTAATAAAGTGCTCACTGAGTGCGCACAGTGATGATGCGCCCTGTGTATTTCATCCACTCACACGGGGTGGTTGTGTTTTTACAGGCATGTGCCACAGCAGCGATGCACCCTGTTTATTTCATCCACTCAAACGGGGTGGTTGTGGACACATGGACACCTACTCGTGGCTGGTAAAAATGAACTGAATCCAGACCTTCTACAACACTCACCTCATTCTCCTAACCAAGTGTGCACTGAGTAATTAGCTATGCATTCAAGTAAATTTCAAGTTAAATGCAACGTCTGATGTAATTTAAGATGCAAAAAAAGAATTTGTACTGTATGTAATTAGTAAGGTTTCCTTAGGTATGGTAAGAAACCTTCAAATGTTATTGACATCTATGGCTATTTTCTAATGTCTTTGTTTACTTTATTGTATTTGCTTAAAAACGAACGTTGCAAAAGAGCTTATTTGGATGCACCAATCATGTCATGTTAGGATCCCTAAATGCTGATTCAGCCAACCACTTTTCTTTTCTTTTCTTTTTTATGGAATCTTGGCCTGGCTACTTATTTAGAACGAATTAAGAAAATGTTAGGAATGTTATGGACAATGACATTATGGATATTACATTACATTAATGGCATTTGGCAGACGCTCTTATCCAGAGCGACGTACAACAAAGTGCAAAGTGCATACCCATAACCACAGATAAGTGCGCTGAAAGACCCTAGAGGGGTGTACAATTTCAGCTGCTATCTGCACAACAAAGATAAGGACTAGGGCCTATTTGAACCAGGGTTTTTTTTAAGTAGTAATACCGCAACACGCATATGTATGAATAAACCACTTACCTAGCCAAACAAAACTAGCAAAGGTATCATCCTGAGACACAGCAGTGAGTTACCAGTGAAGCTAGCTTGTAATTCTTGTGCTAGAAAAAAATGTTTGATGGAATGTTTCACAGTTTCACAGTTTTTTTTATCAGTTTGTTGATATAGATTGTAAGGGTAATTTTCTAAATTGATTCTTAATTGACAATGTGTGTTAACATAAAGACAATCACATGATTCCAAATAACCTTTTAGTGATAATCCTTATTACTATTAGACCACTTTCTGAATTAAGTGCTTACTAGGAGTCTTTCTCTGTCTCTCTCCCGGCAGACAGACAGCCTTTGACCTTAATGTCTCGGCTTCTCAGTTTTCACATTCTGGTCTTACAGCAAGGTCAACAAGGGGTATTCAGAAGACAAAATACTGATAAATGTTCGTGGCCAGCTTCATGTCTTTTTGTTTTGGTAAAGCCCCCCCTTCTGGAAAAGTGTGTATAAGAGTCTTACTGTGTCTGATGCAAATCAGAAAGCCTTTCTCACTTTCTGTCATTTCTTTGCAAATAAATACAAAAGTTAAAGAGAAGAATAGCTATTGTTGTGTTTTTACTGGATCTGTTTCATCAGACGATGCTCACCTGTGAAATGTTAAAAAGGGCATTTTTCCCTAACAAGATCCTTCTATTTCAGTGTGGTTTAATTTTAGGTTAAAGTGAACCTGTCACATTTGGATTTTACCCCTTGTGAAATAGAGACTTATTTTTTTATTTAGTTGGTGCGTGTGACGAACTTTAAATTCAGCATGTGTATACGCAGACATTTTATGGTAATTTCACTTGTGGGGCATGTTGAAAAATATATTTTGTTAAGAGGGAAGAGGTTTTGAGATCGTTTGGTGGGGTTAAACACTATAATTATAGTATTTCCTGTGGAGATCACTCATTGAATGACAATCCAAAATTGTTTTTGAGCATTAACAGACAGATTATTTTGAGTTGTAGCCATTGGAGAAGTCAAGTCAAATGGGTTTTTAGACCGAGTACTATAAATAGATATTATTTATAGTACTATTTTAGTAGTCAAGTCATTCCAGAGGAAAATGAACCCTTTTTACTCTCTTGACCTCTCAGAGCAGATACTATATCAGTATGGTCAGGTAGGCAATGAGGAGCATATCTGTTTCAGGTTTCATGCCTGGCCTTATTTACTTAATCTCATCACATTTGCACCATCTGTCATTTTTGCTAGAATTGTTGATAAGCGCATGATTGACAGCTGAAGACTGTTTTCCTACATGAAATGTTTTACTGTGATTTAATGTACTATTGAACCAGTGTTGTTTTATACAGCTAATTAGCTCATGTATCCCTGGGGTGGAAACAAAAACCTGCATATACACTGGCCCTCCAGGACCAGAATTGCCATCCCCTGCTAGACTCTCTCAGGGAGAACAGAAGGTAAATGCACACAAACTGATCGTTTTTTATTTTATTTTATTGTATTAAATAATACATGTGCAGAATATTAAAGAAGCTAAATAAATAAAACACCCATTAATTACAAATATGCACACTTTACAGACAAATCTATGTGAATTATAGCTCTGGGTTAAGACAACAGGGTATAAATAAGGATTATATGAGTAGTGTAAGTCTCAGTGACCTGGGTCTGTGAGACAAATATAAACTATGTGTTTATGGCCATCTACCTGGGCCTTTTTAAAATTCTCTTTAAATCACTGTGCAGTGTGCACACAATCTGAGTTCACTGCCTGCTATGATTTGAACATGAATTTTTCGAAAGCTCCCAACATTCATGTTGAGTCCTACATTTAGAACTCTGATAAAAAATAAATGTATTTCTTAAATATAAGTAAATTATGAGCTCCACCAACCAGGTCCCTTACTAATTCCTGAAGAGAACAGACCTACCCTTAGTGCCCTGATCATGTCAGTTAAAGTGAATGTGCAATGAGTTATCCATGCATGCTAGCCTTCACATAAATAAGAGATGGCGTTTTGCCCTACTTTAGTCCCCCCATGGCCCAGCTACAGTAGGAACTCGGAGGTCCCTTTTAACATTACCTGGGAGGAACTTGTGTGCTTCCAATTCAAATAAATTAAATAAATAGCTTAAATAGAGCCCAATGGAAAATAAGGTAAATGTTATGCTGCAGCACCATTCTCAAATTAATTGGATTATTAAAATGACACTCCCAACACTTTGCAGGCAGATGTGGGGTGTGCTTAAGTTCCAAATGCATAAATGAGACCAACACCCTTTAGACCTGGAATGTCGACATGGATGCAAAGGCCTGGTCATGTGCTTGCTATTTGGGGGGTTCGTGCCTGGTGCTTGCCCTTCTGCTACTCTGCAATGCGTCTTTGTGACTTTGTTAAAAGCTCTATACAAATACAATTCAATTCAATTCAATTCAATTCAATTGAAAAGCTGTAATGGGGCAGCTGGCTTTCAGACTCAATAACAGCAAACAGATCATTTGTATAATAACTTAAAAAGAAAAAGTAAGTTAAAGCCACCTTTAACAATTTAGGAATCCTACCTGGACAGATATTTTTGGTCCCAAAAAGAGGAAATGATTGGAGAAAAAGAGGACATCAGCCCATTTAATTCCAAACCTATAATTTTGGATTGAAAAAATAAAAATGTTTTGTATAGTAGCCTAACCTCTACAGATTGCAGTTTTTTACCATTTACTCTCCAACTGTTTAATGTTATTCTATGTCTTACAGTTCATGTTAATGAAAATAGTAAAATTGATTATGACTGCATTTTGACTGCTCCTTACAGTTTGTACCATCTTATAGTATATTTCAGTTTCACTCTTGTGTAATTAGTATTGAAAACCAAATGCCATCAGTTAGTGCCCACAATGATGCCACAAGAATAAGGTTAAATGCTTGCTAGGTTATGTTTACAAAACAAAACTCAGGGTCCTATATGTGATATGGCTAGGATGAAAATTAAAATACATAAAACATACAAAAGTAGCATGTATTCAGCGACCATGTTTGCACATATTATTTCAGAAGCTTAATGGTTGTCGATGTGAATCCCAAATAAATATTTATAATGATGTTACATGCACCCAATGAATAATGTAAATTATAGTTGTCCAGTGTATGGAGTAAACAGCAATGCAAGAATGTATAGTAGTAATTCAAATTAAGCTCCTGTGGGAGAGTTAGTAGGCATACCATCTGATGATTAAAGGAAAATTGTACAAATGGTAAAATACAAAGATCCAAACCCATATTCACAACAGGACAGGAAAGCACTGAAATCTAAGTATCTTGCGTTCAATAACACTGCCTTTGTTAGCTTCTGAAAAAATACCAAGCTTTAAAAAAGTTCACAGTAAAATAGACACACCCTGCCCTCCCTTCCCAAAGACACACACACACACACACACACACACACACACTCTCTGACTTGTATGGCGAACACCCACATGGAAAATTCTTTAAAATAGTCTGAATTGTGCTTGTTCTGTTAACAGAGATGTTACCAGTACCTTTAAAAATAAAAAAAAATAAAAACATTTTCTGAGGAACTTAAAACTATAGAGGCTAGGAGGAGACATCCCATGGACCTTGCACTGTGGAGGGTGGCCAACCCCCGGAGTATTTGCGGTATCACGTTGGTTTGGTCACACGGATGTGGTCTGCAGGCTCTCGTCGGTCGCCTTGCTCTGGAGGCTCCCGGAGATGGTGTTGGAGTCCAGCAGCTCCACTATGCTGTAGGGAGAGCAGTCCTCCAGACCGAGCTTCCCACAGGCCCAGCCGCAGAAGCCCTTCTCCAGGTCCCTGACGGCCAGCCACCACTCCCTGAAGGCCCAGGACACCTGGACCACGGCGGCGTACAGCGCCAACGAGAGCGACACCGCCATGATCAGCAACGGATAGAAGATGATCAGGAAGGGGCAGATGGTGATCTTGTGCCAGAACGTCCGCTCCTCGTTGTACACCAGAAAGACGTTGTACCAGGTGAGCGTGCCGTAGTAGAAGGAGGTGATGAAGGACAGGAGGAAGACCACGGGGGCGCAGGAGAGGCTCCATAGCACCACGTGGGGGCCCTGGCCGATGCCCAGGCCGCAGGAGCGCTTGGCGTCCGCGTCGTGCTCGCACTCGGCATCCAGACGCTCCTTAGACCTGGTCAGCTCACGCAACTCCTTTTCCGTGAGGGTCACATGAATGTCCACCACCTGACCCTTCTTCTTCCCCCGAGTGATGGTGCCGGTCAGGGTCACGTATCGGCTGTCGGCGGGCAAGCTCCAACCCCCTGCGGACACGATTGAAGGAAACGCCGTCAGACGAACGCTCCCATACACGAGGTGCACGTTCTTTAGGCCAAAACTCAGACGGAGATGCACAATGGGGAACAAGGCATGACAAAAAACTATAAACCATTTAAAAAAATTACTTCAGAAACAAAAAGTATATACCCAAGAGATACAGCTATGAATTGATTTCAGACCACCAACAGTGCTGTTTAAGTATTTGGACAATTTCTGTTCTTTTGGCTGTGTACTCCAGCACATTAGATTTGAAATGAAAAAAATGAATATGGGGTTAAAGTGTAGACGATCAGGTATTTACATTTATATTGAGGGTATTTACATCCATACTACTGGGTGAACTACATCCCTTTTTACACATAGCCCCCATTTTAGCAGACCAAAAGTACAGTAATTGGACAGTTGATTTACTTCTCTGCTGTTTCTGATTAGTCAGGTGTATTCAGTCGCTTAGTATAAGTAAGCTTTCCGTATCTAGTCTAGATTCAAGGCGTTTGATTGCTTTTGGAGTCCGTTATTGGCGTTTGTCAACATGAGTACCACAGTTGTGCCAATGACAGTCAAGGGAGCACTTTAACATGCATCGTATCCAAACCACTGTCAAAATACTTATGAACTGTGCTGTATAATGCAGAGTGAAGCAGTAGCATCTGTTCTCCAGGAGTCAGAGCAAATTAAGAGATGGCAAAGGCCACCAGAATTCACCTTCCCCTGTGGGGGTAGAGAGGAATTTATCTCCCTCTTCCAAGCTCTTCTCTGCTGCCTCCTCTCCTCCCGGTTCCTCCTCAGCCACCCTCTCAGTCTCAGAGCGGTACACAATGATGGACTCTGGACGTGATTCCCTCTTTCTTCTTTTCCTCCGTGTGGTGCTCCCAATGTCCTCCTCTTCGACCTGGCAACCTGTTACGTCTGACCTTTGCTGAGGGGACTGTGTGGGGCTTCCAGCACCTGTGTGCTCCACCTGCTCCATCCTTAAGCTGAGCCACCTCCCCTTCCACAAAGCTCCACTTCACTGTTATTCTGAGCCAGACTGGTAGTTAGTTTAAATAAATGCACATCTGTGTCTCCATTCTGCCAATACTTGCAGTCTGAGAAAAGAGAAGTGTTCCATTACATTTTAGCATGTTTTGACATGAAAATGTATTGAATGAAGTTGAGTTATACCATGACAACATTTTAACAACAGATAAAAAGTCCACAGCTCAGCAGCAGCAGTTTAAATCATTTCCAGATCTTTCAAGTATTCGTATCGGACATTGTCTATACGTAAATCAGTGGTATTCTGAAAAATAAAGGGTCGTGGTCGTAGATAGACATCTGCTCGTTTCTGAGCCCTTCCGTTTAAGTGCATCACTGTGCAGCTGTAACTACGCGACAGACTGTGTGAAAAAAATATAACCTACAATAAATTATTATGGAAGTATGCTTACGAATGGAAGTTTTAAAATACACGGGCTAATTTCTACATTAATAATCTATATCCCCGATCTATTTCTCTGAAGACAAATCGGTAGCGAGACATTTCAAAAACAAGTGTGAATAGATAAAATACAGCGGCTCTTTCCTCCGCGTAGGTTATAAACATTTGGGCTAAACCTGTGATAAATGGAAGCACCCGCGTTAAGTTCTACTTTAACAGCTGATCAATCCCTTTAAATCACAACCAGATGTCCCTTTGTCTACAGGCTACAGCAGATGAGATCGGTGTAGAAATTGTACAATTTATTCTCTTCAAAAAAGCCTGCTTACCATTGAAGAGACGCAACGATAAAAAATGAACTGGGTAACTCCGGCCGAGCACCGTGTTGCAATTACTATTATTTTTGGTTTAACATGTAATAACGCCAGAAAAGAAAAACGATAGCGCTAGCTTCCACACTAAGGCCTCTTTTAGTCAAAAGCTGCCGGAGCGCCAGCTTCCAGGGTCTCTTCCATTCCGCCCTTCCGCTCTCCAGACTCCCCTGCCCAATCGGAAGGGAATATTTAGTCGAAAAGGCATTTAATCCACAACGAGGCTGAGTGGATCCCTGTTCGGAGATGATGGTAGGGTCTTTCGAGAAAATGAACACATTCACCCGTAGTCTAGAACAGTCGTTC
This sequence comes from Conger conger, assembly GCF_963514075.1. Taxonomy (NCBI): domain Eukaryota; kingdom Metazoa; phylum Chordata; class Actinopteri; order Anguilliformes; family Congridae; genus Conger; species Conger conger. The sequence goes on along the minus strand of NC_083762.1, from coordinate 37,715,824 downwards.
TCAAACTCCGATCTGGGACCCCCTGTTTGCTGGTTTTCGTTCCAACCATAATTGCAGTCTCAGAATTTTAACAGTTAGTTTTGCTTAATTAGGCGCTTCATGTTTCGTGAGGTAAATGTAAGCGACATTGTCAGATATAGCTATGCATGCCATGAAGTACAACATTCCCAAGTTCATATTGTGCTAAATTGCAAATAATTACAAAAACATAACTATATATTTTGATTAAACAAAATACTGAGGTTAATCAATATTCTCCAGTTTAGATTGTTTTATTTGATTAATAATTAACACCATACAGGTTTGGCTCTTTATCATTTTCTTTGTCTGAATTTCTTTCATTATTGTCCTAATGGTTAGTTGTAGTAGCCAGGTGTCCACACTTTCACCAGTTAGGAGCATATTGAGCTGGCTTTAATTTGATCATTTAACAATTTACTTATTTTATGCAGTTGTTTTCAATATAGCACAATGAGCACAATTATTGTATTGTATATTATATTTTTATTCTTCATGGCATGCGTACAACATAATGTGGCTTGCATTACCCCTCTAAACATGAGCACCCAATTAAGCAAAATTAACTGCCTGTTAAAATTCTGAGTTTGGACCACATTTGGGAAGCACTGGTCTGGAATATTCCGTAAAGCAAGCATTTTGATTATTTCAATAAATGTGTCCCTTGACCTGACATTACAGAACACAGAGGCACATACACATCTGATTTAAATACCCTGTCTCACTGGTGCAACAGTTTCACACAGAAAAACATAGTTGGTTATGTGAACGTATAGCCTACCCGGTCGGAGAGATACAGTGATACGTCCTGTCTTTTCACCTCTTTACATCCCAACACATCTTATTGAAAATAATAACATTAAAATGTAGTTCATAACAAAATTTCCAATTCTTTATTTACATTAAATGTTCTGTTCACATTCAGCAAATCATAACTGGTACCAATCCTACCACTAACTAACCCCATACCCACAAATGCAGTGTAAGGCAGGTATAATTTGAAAATATATTTGTATGAGTAATTATAATGTAGCTACAGTGGGCTCCAGATTTATTCATGAAAATGGAGAAAAAAGGCTGATATAATAAACAGCATAAAGATCTATATTTTATGTTCAAACATACGGGAAAACTATATACTTTTATTTCAATACAGTTACCCTCTTGTTTTTTTTATTTAGTAATCAAAATTTTCCTGAAAACCACAGGTGCCAGAATTATTGGCACCCCTAACAATTATTTTAAATCAAATCAAGGATATCAATGATTCCAAAAAGTTCTGCATGGAGGAATGGTCAAAAATTCCACCAAATCTGTTATGTATATGTACATTATAGGTTACGTTATATATGTTATATAGTTATGTCATCTTTGCCAGGGGTGTTTAAACCAGGAACCTGTTTTTTGGGGATATATATTTATATATTTTTAAATGTAAGCCTTTGTTTGATTCTATTGAATCATTAATAAGCATTACATTACATTACATTAATGGCATTTGGCAGACGCTCTTATGCAGAGCGACGTACAACATAGTGCAAAGTGCATACCCATACCAGGGTCAGGGACAAGTGCGCTGAAGGAAGACCCTAGAAGGAAGTACAATTTCAACTGCTAACAGTACAAAGCACACTGATTTACACATGTTGGAAAATGCCAGTAACTGTATTATTGTTTAGTCTACAGCATTTACTATATGGTGCATATTTATCAAGGGTGCCAATAATACTGGAGCCCATGCATGTATTACAAATCCTGGGATGTGGCTGATATTTGTGACCACTTGTCCTCTGCAGGCCTGGGTTCCACTCCTCACAGTTTGGACTTCGTAGTTAATAATTCTCTCAGAGTCTCCATGTTCTCCCCATCTGGTGCCTCTGGCCAGGAACTGTGATCTGATAAATACAAATCAACCAATCAAAATCAGGCAGGTCACCATCATTACATCCTATTGACCTGTGACACAGAATAGATCATGTAAACATACAGTGCGATCCTGATTGCCTCCATTACTGTGTATTTGCCACAATGTAATATGAGACAAAGGGAAACTTGGTAAACGCAAAACACCATTTCATTTATTAATTAATGCATCAGTTGCCGAACACTTATAATTTGCTCGCCAGTTAGCTAAATGTAGCTATTAATTGCAGAATTTCCTTGGGAATTGTACATACTGTAGCTTTGGATATACCCAGCTTAGCTTAATTTAGGGTATTTCAACTAATTCCACAATATTTTATTTAAATGTTTTCTTGCCAAAATGAGCAAATACCAACATCACCTTAACCAGCAGGTCGATAACTAGTTTAATTTTTATTAGTTGAGACGATGTTCCTTTTTTAGCAATTGGATTATAGTCCCAAAAAATAGTTTCTTGATGATTACGCAAGGTTCTCCCATCTCTGGGTTCTTATAAACGGTACAAATTAATACCGTTTATCCATTAAAAGTAGATATTATATGTAATGTAATGTACGCACATCAATAAGATAGCCGCAGACAGTTACCTGGGATTTCCCACATGGAATGGTAGAGGCTCTGACCAGCATCCACTCGAAGTGTCGCCCCAGAGATGTAGGAAGCAGCAGGGGAGAGCAGGAAGCACACTGCTGGAGAGATCTACAGATGTGCAGAGGGAAGAGTCACTACACGGGAGATACATATGGAGACTCTGCTGGAAAGACCTAGAGGGGAGAGTCCTTGCTAAAGAGATCCACAGAAACAAACAGGAGAGTCCTTATTTCAGTGCTCCTTATGTCACTGGTCATTCAACAGTACAGCTGCAAGTGAGCAGCAGTCACTCAGGTGTTCAGGCTTAAAGCCAACAGGATGGTTAAATGTGTCTTTTTAGATTGTGGCAGGGCTCGAGTTGCAGGAAGGAGGCAGGGCTGAACTGAGGACCACGCCTAGTTAAGTAGGCACACACTGGTTAAGTAGGCACACGCACCTGGATTGCATTACAACTCAGTCCAGAATTTAAAAATGTGTGTCTATCCACAGTAGACGGCTAAGCCTGGGAAACCACCAGCGGATGAGAGAGAAAGCATACAGCCGTGGGGAAGAAGGCTGAAAAGCTACATGTCTGTGTTTCGGTTTGGGTTATTTTCTTTGCCTTTATTATTTTAGTTTATGATTTTTGCCTGAATCACGCGAGTGAAGGGTGAAGGCTTTTATTTTTTTCATTTGCTCACTCTCTCTCACTGTACCACTACCTAAATAAACACCAGATTGTCCAAAACTATCGTATCACCCGGTGTCCAGCTCTTCTGTCCTCCAGTGGGAGATAAATACCAAAAATATTGATTGTGTCATGATCAGGCTGGAGTGTAGACCTACAAACAAAGGGTAGGTCTACAACCCAAATGGACTGTGTGAATGGCAATAAAAACGAACCTCTTCTGGGACTCCCAATCTTTTAGCTGGAGTAAAAGCCATGGACATCTGAAACAGCTGTGGTCCAGCTTCCATATAGTTCGCCATCGCAGTTTTCGAAATGATGATTCCCTAGAAAACAGACATCAATCGATATCGTATTGTTTGGCAAAACCATGTTTAAAAAAATAAAATTTACATATTTTTGGTAAATAAACCAGGTACATAAAGTCAATGGGTCTCATTCATGAAACGTTAGTAAGTCTATGTGCAGATTTGCACATAAACGTCCACGCTACTAAAAACCTACTCCGGATTCATGAACGCGGCGGGAAACTCAGATCTGATCGTAAACTCGTGTGTATGATCATGAATGTCAATCCATCGTAAAGTGAAAGCGCGCTCCCGGTAATCAGCAATTAGCATAAATCCCCGCCCATGAATAGACAATGATTGCCATATAAGGAGGTGTAGACGCATCCAGTCGACCTGTCAGTCATCATGGCGCAAACAAGGAAAGAGAGAAAGAAAAAAAGAAAAATAAAATAATAAATAAATAAAATTCCGAAGCGGAGATCGAAATCATCTTGGGTGAAATATATTTTATTGGGTAAAACATTTTTTTTTTCTTCTATCAGTTGTGGTGTTGTGACAGGGACAGGCAAAGCGAAGGCCTGGAAGGAGGTGACAGATGCTGTTAATGTTGCCTCTGTAGACAATAGAACCATATCCGAGGTTAAACGTAAATGGTTTGACATGAAACTGGAGGCAAAGAAACGCATAAGCGCACAAAAAAACATGCATCAGCCACAGGAGGAGGAGGCTCACAGGCACAAATATCACCTGCTGACGAGCGCATCGCTGGCATTATTGGGGAGACCTCTCTGTCAGGAATTATACCTGACGGAGACACCGACATGCCTCCACTGGAGACAACATCAAACCCAGATGGTAAGGTGATAATTGTTGTATCATAATACATTCTGAAAACCATCACTGATAGCTTAGTGGTTAGTGTAGTTTAACCTAGGTCGTACAGTAACACCAAACAGAACATTTGTGGGGGTTTCTCTTCGGATTGAATGAAGTGGAAACGGGAAACCAGTAATGTTATATTGTGCGATATGGTGCGTAATGGATATCAGTGTCGGAATGTAGAGCTATTTAACATTCATTTCAAGAAAGGATACGGATACCGTATAGCCCACTGCAGTTTTGTATGCATCGTCTTCAAATTAATTGAATCTTAATTTTGAATCACTTTTGCGTCCTGAACAATAAAGTGTTATGTTGTCAGTATTGTGTGATGTCTGTGTTTATCCTGGGAAAACACTTATTTACTACAAGATAATCAAGCTACTCTCTTTTACTCTGATTAAATATAGCCTATTTGTATACATTTTAAAGAGCATGACCTGGAAATGAACTGAGGTAGCCTACTGAAACAGGATGTTGTATATAAATATAAAACAAAATACAAATGAAACTAACTTTTTGCAAAGCTTGTCGGCTTAAAACGTGCACAGCTTATTCAGTCTTAGCAACACTTACCTTAAAATTGCTCTACAAGTTGCTGGCGTGTCTGTATAGCAGCCGCATTTCGAGGCCCAAGAGCTGGTTCCGGAGGCAGTCGTTCCTCTGCATTGGGGACTTCAGGCAGGGGAAGGCCCTGTTTAATGGCCACATTGTGCAGGACACAGCAGGCTAATATTATTTTGCACACCTCCCCGGGTGCAAAAGAAGTGGTACCACCTTTATTGTCCAGGCAGATCCATCTTGCCTTCAAGACCCTGTTTGTGCCCTCCACAACGGCCTGAGTAGCAGCGTGTGCCTCACAGATCAGTTGCACATTAACGGAATGAAAGTTTTCCCGGTTTATGTAAGCAAATGCATCACAAAGAATGTGTAATCTATTGAGTCGATTTTCATAGATAATTCACAATCATGAACCTAATCTGGATCTTAAACCTGCTAATTGCCAACTAATTTAACTAAATGTGTTATATTTTTAATTGTTTGTCATGTTCATATCACGTGTTTCAAAGGCATCTGCGTATTGCTTACATAACAGAGCGCAATATGAATTAAAAAGTAAATTTCCAATAGTGACAAGCATTATTTATGTGCATTCTTGAATTTACACAAGCACTACGCGTGGTCAGCAGCAGGTGTAGATTTTGTTAGTAGCTACGAAAAGATCGGAGCTACTAAAATATTGGTGAATGCCAAAAACCCGTAAATTTCCCTCTACTCGCATTTTACACACAAATTCGTTCAGCTCACGTTTCATGAATGAGACCCAATGATTCCACAATACTACCATGTACTACCATGTATCTGTTTCGATTATTACTGATGTTGGCACAACCCTTCCCAAACCCAAAATCCAACCATTAATAAACCTGACCAACTCAGAGCTCTTAACAAACCCAACTCACTCACCGGTGCTATAGAGTTCACCCTTACCCCACTGGCTGCCCACTCAATGGCCAGGCTCTTAGTCAAGTTGTCCACTGCAGCCCTAGCAGCTCCTGTGTGTCTGAAAGAGAAAGAGATCTCAGATTTAAAAGCATAAAATGTGTACAAATATAATGGTGAAAATTAATAAATGCATAAATTGGCATAAATGCAAGTATTGAGCAAATGCTATTTGTATTCAATATTGCATGAAACACAGAAGCAAAATGCTTAATATGACTTGTGGCACAGTACTGTGGGTGGTCACTGTCACATCGTGAACAGGCAAGATTGCAGGAATACATTTGGCTTACCACCTTTTATTCACTTTGAAATAATCCACAAAGGTCATGAAAAGGGGAAAACGTGCTATAAAAGGTAGAGCAAAAGGATTCCACAGGGACACACAAGCTTACACGGCCTGAAAGCTAGGTGAGTGGGGCAAATTATAAGGTATAGACAGGACAATAAAAATCTATTTAAGTTATTCACCGAACAGATACACTCAGCGAGCACTTTATTAGGTATTTATTGTACTCATTTTTCAGACTTAAGTCTTCTGCAGCCGTAGCCTATCCACTTCGAGGTTAGACACATTGGGTCTCATTCATGAAACGTGAGCAGAACGAATGTGTGTGTAAAATGCGAGTAGAGGGAAATTTACGGGGTTTTTGGCATTCATCAATATTTTAGTAGCTCCGATCTTTTCGTAGCTACTAACAAAATCTACACCTGCTGTTGACCACGCGTAATGCTTGTGTAAATTGAAGAATGCACATAAATAATGTTTGTCACTATTGGAAATTTACATTTTACTTCATATTGCGCTCTGTTATGTAAACAATACGCAGATGCCTTTGAAACACGTGTTATGAATATGACAAACAATTAAAAATATAACACATTTAGTTAAATTAGTTGGCAATTAGCAGGTTTAAGATCCAGATTAGGTTCATGATTGTGAATTATCTATGTAAATCGACTCAATAGATTACACAATCTTTCGACATGTTGGATAATAAAAAAAAATAAAAAATAAAAAATAAAAATATATATATATATTTTTTATTATCATTCAACATGTAGAAATCTGTGCTTGTATCTGTGCTTGGTTTTCTAGCCACAGGGACCTTCCAGCGCGAGATAGGTGACAGGCCCGGCATTTCGCAACCAACTATGAGCCGCATCCTCCCTGCTGTGCTCAATGGTATTTTAAAACATCAAATTTCCCTATGACGCACAACGGCAGGTAGAAGTGATGCAGGGATTCAGTGCAATTGCAAACATGCCAGGTGTCATCGGTGCCATAGACTGCACACACGTACGCATCAAGGCTCCATCTGGTGATGCATTTGCTTACATAAACCGGAAAAACTTTAATTCCGTTAATGTGCAACTGATCTGTGATGCAAAGTGTGTGCTGTTAAACGTTGTGGCACGGTGGCCTGGTGGGGCGCATGATGCATTTATCCTGCGTAATAGCGCAGTTGGCACGTGTTTGGAGGATGGAGCTGTGAGGAACGGCTGGCTCATTGGTAAGAATATAGCCTGCCTATACAATTGCACTCGCCAGCTAGAAATATGAGACGTTTTTTTTTTTTTTCGTTTTATGTGTGGCTCTTTTTTCATTTGAAAGAAACCTTTAATAAATCTTATTTGAAAAATGTTTGATTTACGTTGGCTGCAGACTGACTTATTTGGAGCTGTACAGTATAAAACAGAGCTTTAGGCTATTAAGATTAAAATAATTTGAAGACGATGCATACAAAACTGCAGTGGGCTATATGTTATCCATATCCTTTCTTGAAATGAATGTTAAATAGCTCTACATTCCGACACTGATATCCATTACGCACCATTACGCACAATATAACATTACTGGTTTCCCGTTTCCACTTCATTCAATCCGAAGAGAAACCCCCACAAATGTTCTGTTTGTTTGGTGGGACTGTACGACCTAGGTTAAACTATACTAACCACTAAGCTATCAGTGATGGTTTTCAGAATGTATTATGATACAACAATTATCACCTTACCATCTGGTTTTGATGTTGTCTCCAGTGGAGGCATGTCGGTGTCTCCGTCAGGTATAATTCCTGACAGAGAGGTCTCCCCAATAATGCCAGTGATGCGCTCGTCAGCAGGTGATATTTGTGCCTGTGAGCCTCCTCCTCCTGTGGCTGATGCATGTTTTTTGTGTGCGCTTATACGTTTATTTGCCTCCAGTTTCATGCCAAACCATTTACGTTTAACCTCGGATATGGTTCTATTGTCTACAGAGGCAACATTAACAGCATCTGTCACCTCCTTCCAGGCCTTCGCTTTGCCTGTCCCTGTCACAACACCACTACTGATAGAAGAAAAGAAAAGATTCACATTCACAAAAGAAAAGACTCCACTTCACCCAAAATGATTTCGATCTCCGCTTCGGAAAAGTTTTTTTTCTTTCTCTTTGTTTGCGCCATGATGACTGACAGGTCGACTGGGTGCGTCTACACCTCCTTATATGGTAATCATTGTCTATTCATGGGCGGGGATTTATGCTAATTGCTGATTACCGGGAGCGCGCTTTCACTTTACGATGGATTGGCATTCATGATCATACACACGAGTTTACGATCAGATCTGAGTTTCCCGCGGCGTTCATGAGTCCGGAGTAGGTTTTTAGTAGCATGGACGTTTATGTGCAAATCTGAACATAGATTTACTAACGTTTCATGAATGAGACCCATTGTGTGTTCAGAGGTTCTATTCTGCATACCACTGTTGCAATGCGTGGTTATTTGCATTTCTGTCAATTTCAACCAGTGTAGCCCTTCTCCTCTGACCTCTCTCATTAACAACGCATATCTGCCTGCAGAACTGCTTCTCATTAGATGTTTTTTGTTTTTTGCAAACTCCCAGGAGATCAGCAGTTTGAGATACTCAAACCAGCATGTCTGGCACCAACAATCATTCCATGGTCAAACTCACTTTTCTTCCCCATTCTGACATTTGGTCTGAAAAACTGAACCTCTTGACCACGCTTTCACAAATGTAGTTGTTTCCACATGATTGGCTGATTATATATTTGCATTAACAAGCTGGTGTACAGGTCTACCTAAAAGTGACCACTGTGTACATATTCACATTCTACAAATGAGACATCAACAAATGTCACGATTTATAAATCACATGTCAATCACATTTATAAACTTTATTCATGTGTATTACTCTTTTATAAATTATGCCTATGAATGATTTAGGTACTGGTTGTCACCCTTAAATTTAGTCTGAAATCTATGCACATTCTATGAATGACGTTTCCTATCAGGACGGAAACACTCCAATCAGAGGTACAAATGAGCCACTTACAGCACTATCAAGTCACTTTAAACAAGTATCTCATACCGCACCACTAACAAGCTACTTACGCCATGCCAGGGAATCCCTTCCACATGTCAGCAATGATGTTGACAATTGCTCCTCCGTGCTCCTTCATCCAAGCCTTGTACACTGCCAAAAAAGGAGAAAGGTTGCAGATTTGATTCCCAGTGAACAAGGTAGTTATTACCTCAGTAAGTGTTAAAATGTATCCATGGATACCATTTTCTTGTTTGCCATGGACAAGGATGTTTGCTATATGAATAAATACTTCAATGCTGCAATTACAATGTCTGTATCCAGAACTAGGCAAGAATTCAGCAGTTATTATATAAACTTAAGCATGGTGGAGGCATGCACTTTTTACTCAAGTGCCTTAATTAATTACTGCATCGCTGTCCTCCTACACAGACTGAATACATTTTTTTTCAAAAGCAACCAGTCCACTCCTCACTCCTCACCTTCCAGACAGCAGTGGAAGGTCCCAGTTAAGTTTGTATCAATAACAGCTCTCCAGCCTTTGGCACTCATGTGTTCAGCCGGACTGGTGAACTGTCCACCTCCATTGTTGACCAGGAAGTCAATCTTCCCATGCAGCTTCAGTGTAGAGGCAACCAAGTTCTTCACCTTCATGAGCAGACACAGAAGCCTTAACTCAGAGTTAATTGTAACTCATGAACTTTTTGTATACTGCATCAGTTCACATTCACTATATTACAGTTCATCCCGTTTACCTCATTCTCATTACGGATGTTGCACTGAATAGGTGTGATTTTAGCTGGGTTGGTGTGGGGGATTCTCCCTGATAGCTCCTTGGCAGCCGCTTCCAAACGCTCCAACTTTCTGGAGGATATGACCACATTGCATCCTACAGACACAACAAACTGCTCTGTATACAAGAAACAACTCAGACAAAAAATAGCTAATGAGTGGTGCGTTCAAGCTGTCCTTCAGCTGTGTCTACACTTTACATTTTACTAAATTGTACTGTGCTCATTAAAATGAATGTATTCGGTACTTTCTTATCACAGCACGTTTTGCAATAATGCATTCTGTGATTACACCACTAGGTGCCTCTGTGGGCTCCAAAATCATAATAACCCCAGAAGTGCATCGCTTTTTAAAACAACCAGCTGAAACCTGAAACATGCACTGCGAAAGATAAATATATATGTGAAAAATAAAATATAAACGGAAAATCGCAACGGAAAGTACACAAACCTGGGAAAAAAATAGCGTTAAAAGTGGGTTTAAGGGGGTATGGGGCTAAAAAGCTACATGCATATACCACTATTTAGAACTACACGCTGCCGGCGAAATTTTAAGAAGTAACTTACAACTTATTTTCAAGCATTTCGTACAAGCATTTAGTAAGGAGGACCAAAATTAACCAAGCAAGTAGCCTACATTCTATGACGTATCTCCGCGTTCCTTGCATCATTACTTTAATGTGCAATCTCAAAATTTACATTACAATATTGATGTACCTTAAACTACATATAACACGTCCAGCAAGCGTAGATACTTGAGGTTCTATCACCTATTTAACTAACTTCACCTTTGCCCGAGATTGTCTCGGTTAAAGTTCAAAGCAGTCTCTGAGCAGACTTTACTCTTGTCAAGCAACATTTGAAGGTCAGTATTTATAAAGAAATACGTACCTAACTGCAATAATTCAGAAGTGATTGCCTTTCCGATGCCCGTGCCACCGCCGGTCACTATTGCTACTTTATTATTGAAAAGTCCTGCTTTGAAAACACTGGAGGCTGCCATTTTCCTTCCTACGCCACCACAAAAGCTCCTGTTATCACGTGACTTTATTTCAAGGGGGGGTGCGCAAAGCATGTACTGTATCTGTGTTGCGTGATGTTCCATGTTTATAGGCAATGGTTTCCGCGTCACTGGAAAAGTTAAAGTTTTAGTATTTAATGTACTTGTATGTATCATTGTATCATTTGGTAATTCAAACACCACTGCATTTAGGAGTTTTCTGCAATTAGGAGCGTTTCTTGAATCTAACGTGGCACACTCGTACGAGCCAAAAGTAAGATAGTTCAAATAATACGAAAATGGTTTTCCATAAAGCAGGGGTCGGCAACCCTGGTCCTGGAGAGCCGCAGGGTGTGCTGGCTTTCGTCTCCACCTTAAAATAAGCAACCGATTCAGACCCAAGAAACCAGGTGAGGTGAGTTAACTGTGTAATCAACGGCTTTCATTGATCAATTAATGCCAAGTAACAACGAAAGCCAGCACATCCTGCGGCTCTCCAGGACCAGGGTTGCCGACCCCTGCCATAAGGGGACAGTGGCGGCCTGTAGCGTAATGGTTAAGGTACATGACTGGGACCCGCGAGGTCGGTCGTTCGATCCCCGGTGTAACCACAAGATCCGCGCAGCCGTTGGGCCCTTGAGCAAGGCTCTTAACCCTGCTTAGTTTAGCAACTGTACGTCGCTCTGGATAAGAGCGTATGTAAAATACCATTAATGTAATGTGAAAGGGATGCGTCAGATTGGCCCCATCTCGACTGGCTTCGACAGTTTCTACGAGCAGCAAAGGATTTTACATAAAGGTAAAAACTTTAGTGGCAGTAGGATTTGTGTTCTGTACTTAAGTTTAGTTGTATGCACCACGGCAAGTGTCAATTTGCTTGATCACAGGATCTTGTAGTGTGCAGTTGTGTTTTTCTTGCTTGTGCCATAGGACGTGGTTACAAAATAGATTAGATGTAAATCTAAGTGAATAAGGCAACGTATACATAATATTGATATACAAGCTGCTTTAGTGTTGCTTTAAAAGCATTTTCTTGCTTTTAACCACACACTCCCAAATGGTCCAATACCAGTCACTGTGACATTTGCAAGTCTTCAGAAACATATCCAAAATATCTAACGGAACAGAAAATGGTCTTGGCCAATCAGAAATGTACATCAAAAATGCAAGAAAGTAAACCTCATTAAGGTAAATTCCCATGCATAATTGTCACCCAGTTACATCAAGTAAGCAATACACCATGTTCCTGAGCTGGTTTCTAAGTTTACTGAACACACCAGGACCCTTTCTAGTCAACTGCACAGAAATATTCAGCCAAAAAATACTTCAGCCATACATACGCCGAGTCTAGTCCCCAAAACCCAAAGGTCTTTGAACCTATTTCTTCCACGGTTGCCTACAAGTGTATTTGCCAAAAATCAGGTTTTGTATGCCTACAATAGCAGAAGACCTAGCAAGAATTCAGTGTGACAAAATCTACCATAACTTAGAGTACATTAGACAGTTAAAAAAAAGGTTACAGGCTATACCTGCTTTGATGGAGATCTTGCAGAGCATTCAAGCTGGACACCATACATGAATTATAAAGACATTGGTAAATTCTCAAAGTGCCACCCGGTCCACCATGGTTGTGAAATATTATGCTGTGATTGTTATATGGAGGCAGTTCAATACAAAACCAAAATCTTGCGATGACCATTTTATTGCAGGATGTTCAAACTGGTCACATAGCTTATTCAGTGTCCGAGTCAAATCTCTGAAACTGTACAAAAACACTGAGCTGCTGAAGAATCACTGGTCCTTCAACTCCTTCAGCCTTCTGATGGCAGACTTCACTGTAACAGCAGACGTTGTGCTAAAACAGAGACCACATTCATTTCACAATGATGACAAGCAAACAGCATTTTCACCATGACCATTAAGAATAACCAGTGTAACTGAGGGATTAGCATAAAAAAAAAAAAAACCCCAACAAACTACAGTGTTCAGGTCTTATGCTCGCCATAGGATAAAGAGTGGTGTGGAGGTGTGGAGCATGAGCTTACTTGTACGTCCATGCGCCACCAGCAACAGTCTTCATACAGGACCCACAGTTCCAAATGCCAACGGCCTTTCTCTTCATCTTTGTCTGTAGAAGGGAAAAGGGGACGTCCATACATAAGGCACAGAAACATTGACGATAACTTTCACAACAGTGTTTAGTCCCATGAAATGCACCCATTTCATATTCCATTAGCCTGAAAGCAACTCCAACATCAGGCCAACAAAGTAAAAGGCATCATGTACAATCATAAGGCATCATATGTCCTGATCGCTACACTACACACACTCCTGAATTATTGGCACCCTTGATAAATATGCACTAAAATACTACTAGCAAAAAACTAAAAAAAAAAGCAGTACAAGCAGTATACTTTCTAACAAGCTTTATTAAGGACTCTTTTTTAAGGAATTTTTTTTTTTTTTTTTAATCCCTCTCCCAAAATTAGGTTTAGTACATAGTACAAACACCCCTGGCAAAGATGACAGCCCTTTCCTGTAACTGGATACGGTTAGAGAACACATTCGGGGGGATTTTTGAACATGCGACAGCCCCTGGGCGCTCACCTTTCCGCAGAAAGAGCAGGTATATTTGGCGTGCTGGCTGATCTCAATCTTCTTCACCATCTTCCTGAGGGAGGCCCCATAACGGGTGCCGTACTTCCCCACGATCCCCACCTTCTTGGTGCGCTTCGCCTGCGGAACACAACGTGCATGTCATTAGCACGTCCCGTATCAGACCAGGGCTCAGCTCGGTCCAGGGGCTGCAGCACAATGTCTTTTTAACCTAGAGAATCAGCAACCGATTCAGCCCCACCCCTCAGATGAGATCATAGGGTTCAACAGTAAGGTCTCAAGCAAGTGAAAATGCTGCCTTGGGATTGAAGCATTGTAAATGAAGTCTACGTTGCGAATTTTGTGGTGTGAATTTTACATACGTAGAATAACCTGCAGCAATTGTGTATTCAAGCAAGGCAATATCTGAAGTTTCACACAAACACTCCCTCGACGTTCATCCTGTTTAGCGTCTTGCAAAATCAAACCAATCGCACGGTCACCCGTGAGACGGGATTGGAAATGGGATGCCGCGGGACTGTGAAAGTAGAACGAATACCCGGCTGATCGATTGAGATTTGCTGGAAAATGTGGAATAAGGGACAACTGCATACCAGTGATGCAAAATAAATATCAACCTGTAAGCATACGCTTAAAGGGGCAGTTCACAGAGTGCATTAGTGATTGACTGCAGAAATATGAAATGTATTTGTAAGTGTTACAGATCTTTAGTTAGAATGTCAATTCTAACTAAACATTATAGAACAAAATGCATAACTGATCCCGAATCAGGAGCAGGGGGCAACTGTACTTGTAAATACGTCATTATTTGTGAAATGACAGTTACGGCAAGCTAAGGAACAAATCTTTCTAGTTTTTATTCTATTTTTGAGATGGTAGCTTTGGAGGAGTTAATGGACTGTTCTTGAAACTTAAGTCTATATTAAAAATACGAGTAATACTAAAACGGTAGTGAAACTATGTTGCAAAGTAAAGAAAATAAAGAATGACAACTCAATGCATTAACCATTTTTATTTGTCTGCCTAGAACTGTTGTGGGAAAATGTATCAATGTACGAAGGCTGTATTGAGAAAAAGCGTAACCAATGACGTTCCTCGATTGAATCCCGGGTCGAGTAATCCGTGCAGAGCCTCGTCCATCTGGGGTAATTCCCAGGTCGTGAACAGGGTCGCAGTCCCAGGTCCGGGTCAAGCTTTTCACACCAACAGCATACAGGGGGCGCAGGGACTTTGCCAGGTCGTTGATTCCGTGTTGAAAGGGGTACATGAGTTTTTTCCTACTCACTTCGACACAGATTCACAGTCCTATTTAGCTTCTCCATAAAATGTAATCCTGTTGCTCTTCCCAAGGCTCAAGTTAAGCTTCCCTTCTCCAACATTCCATTCGTCTTTTTACTGGAGAGTTGCTGTCGATTGTAGTCATGGTGACTTCATCCAATATCCATCTAATAAACACGGTAAAGTACTGCACAAATCAGATCAATCCAGGCTCATTACACTACATCCATCCTTTTGTGCAGTACTAGGTTATATCATTGGACAGCTGGTAAAATGTACTGCTATGGTGACAGCAGTAAAGAATGAAACTCCTTGGTGCTGTAAAGACACCCACAATCACTTCTTGTTCTGCTGGCTCCATTACTCTGCGAAAATACCATCTCCCTGATGTACAGCTCAGTTAATGGAGAGGAGAGCCTGAAAGTCAAATGGGTCCTAACATCAGGAGGGGCAGATGCATATTGAGGTGCTAACAGATTCCATCATTGAACCTACAAGAGTAGCAGAAATGAATTCAGAGAACACAACACTTTCACAGAATGAAAACAAGTATAATATACCACACATTGCATTGTATTTGGGTTTATAACTATAAAACAATTGAGTATTTACTTGCATTTATATAAATGAAAAATAAAAACTTACCCAAATTAGTGTAGGAAAATACGTTTCCATGTGTATCTTTCAGGACAACTTCACGGTCGAAATAATGGGACGTGTGAACCAGCGCAGAAGTATTCTCTACATCACTGAAGTTCACAGCCTTCGGGGATGCATGAAGTCCGCTTCTCATATTTAATTGAGAGTCATTCTGTTTGTACTTCTAGAGATCACTTAATTCACGAGTCACAAGGTAAACACTGGCTGGCTGTGCGAGACAATCTCTTCGCCGAAGACGACACATTTGTACACAAGACTTGTAACGGTACATCAAACTTATTCGATGCCATCTAAGCAATTCTGGTAAATTACACGGAATTGTTCTCAAATTAAAGGGCACCCCAACAAGTCTGAGATTGACACGCATGACAAATCATTTTACTGCTTGATAAATAAGAGTTTCATTCATATGTTCCTTGGTGCTTATATTTTGTAAGGATGTTTTAGCATCATTCCGGCAAGTTTGACGCGTTCCGTTACAACGGCGGGCTTTGCTAATGTGAAACTTCAGAGACCATTGCTTAATTGAGGTTAAAATATTTTAAACCAAATTCAAACATTCTATATTTGGAAAGATGTCAATGTTAAAGCTATATGCTTGCGAGATGATGAAGGCCGGCTATTGCGGCCATTAACCACAGTCAGCCACAGCTGACATATTTAAAGAGCGTAACTTAAAGAAATATGTATCACACTTGATGAACCATGATATTTGAAATAGAAATGATCGTTCAAATAAATATATACAGTACAAAGTACGTGGATGACTTTAGATTTGCCTCAATTTACAAAAGCTCTTCACACTCACCATAATACCGGAAGAGTTGCGGGTCCAAAAGAGGACCGAAAGACTGCGCAGCCGCGTTTTACCATTGGCAACAGGCATTGTGGGATATTGGAGGACCAACTGTGATTTATTTATTACACAATACCAAGGTCGAAATTACATCTTAATTCGCTGCATCAGCACAACTTGTTGCTGTACCATAAAACTTAAAGTACAATATAGCAATAATTATACATTGCCTTTGGAAAGAAAGTGAATACACTTTGGGCTTTTCTGTTACTCATGCCATTAATGGATTCAGTATAGCCTATTCTTTAAATCCAGTTCCGGATATATGGCATTTTGTTTAAAAATTGAGGGGAAATTCTAATTCAATGAAATTAATAACATATTGACAGGTCATATTAAATACTTAATAAAATAATAAAATAAAATAAAAGTATAATATAATATAATATAATATAATATAATATAATATAATATAATAGTAAAATATAAAATGTGGTTATATTAAATGCCCACAGAGCATGTTTGGTTGCTTTTCCTACCTCAGTGGCTCCACCATAGGCTCTGCAGAGAATCATTCATGGTACTCGCGACTTGGTAACCTCATATTGGATAATCTGGGATAAACTCTCTCTCAACTAAACTCTATGATACCTTTGTTACTCTTGCAGTTCACAAAAGCTACTGTGGTCATGTCAAGTGTGTCTGATGTTGTTAGTCATGGTTTATTTGGCAAAACATTAGCAAATTATTCTTTCAATATCCTGATGAGTGAGTGATATTAGCAGATGGTCCAGAGCAACTTGTTTATCGCAGGCTTTTCTTAATTTTTATCAACGGTGCAAATAATTCAGGAGCTGACTGTTCTGTTCTATTATGAAAATGACAACAGGAAGGATCCCAGAAACAACTAATGGCATCAGAGGCATAATTTAAGACTCAGCAGTGAACAGTCCTTCCTTCCTTCCCCCCCTTCTGCATTCCATTACGTCTGCTCCATCTTTTCTGAGTTTATGGACTGCTCCAGTCCTGTTCCTCCCCTGGTTCATGCCCTCAGGATGTTAACACATCCTGGAGCTACATAAGCATCACCATGCCTCTCTAAATTACTATTTCCCCCCTCATTTGGACTTAATTTATAAGTAATAAATTAGCTAGCTATAAACTGTCCAACCCAATCGAATTGTTAAAATTGATTATTTACCACATTTCTGTTCTATCTACTTACCATTACACCTTGCTGGCCAGCAGAGAATGAGCTTCCCTTCTATAGCTGGGTTCCTCCTGATATGTCTTCCCATTGGGAAGCCACCACTGTTTCAGGGTTTTTCTTCCCACTGGGGAGTTTTTTTTGCCTCATATGCTTGCTGGGGGTTCAGCCCTGGTGTCTGCCCTTCTGATACTCTGTAGAGCATCTTTGAAACAGTCTTCTATAAAAATAACTCTCCAAATAAAATCGAATTGAATTGTCATGCACACCTGAAAATCCAGTCCTCTGCAACTTAACATTCAGTACTGTGCAAGTTTTTCTACATTAGTGTGTCAGTAGAAATGTTGGCATCCCACATGTCGGAGAAATCAATAAATCATTTACAAAAATAATTTTTTGTAAAGTTTTGATATTTACAAAGATTTTTTAATTTGTGATGCCACTGCACCCCACACTGTCCAAGTCGCACAAAGTAGTCTAATTTCTGCCATAAGTATTGTTTGTGGTAGTTTTGTTCTTGAGATAATCCACCATGCACAATATATAAATAGCAGGTAACCATGCAATGTCCTCTGTTCTTATCACTATCAGTATAATAAATCAGCTAATATAAAATGCATATTTTCTTAAATATGGTTATGCTCTAATAGTCTAACCTAAGATAATTACTTTAACCTACAGTCTCCTGGGTTAGAATTTTCTAGAATCAGTATATGGACTCCACACATAGAGGATAGAGAAGTTCTCTTTATATAAGCAAGGGATTGGCATCCAGACACAGATCTATCTGATGGAGTGATCAAGCTACTGTTGGAACAGGTTCTTTAACTTTCTCTCTCTTGACTATAATATGATGATGGCTGAGGAACTATATCAGAGGCACACCACACTTAATAAGTGCTAACATATTGCGACTTGTCAGGTGTTTACTGCAATTACAGCAGCCAGTTCTGATGAACATGTAGGAACATGTAGGAAGTTGTTCAAGTGGGTGCTTTAGCTGTGCTAGGATTATGTTGCATCAACATCATAGATGGACATTGTGTAGCACATTACATTTTCAAATACAGACAATACAGTTCTGATATATTCTTGAAATACAAATAAAACTACTTTGCATGGTTTTACTTTTTATGACAAGCAATAGTGTGTCAAACTAATGATATATAGTTGGACATGCCATGGTTTTGATCATGTTATATAGTAGGACATGAAAGGGTTTTGATCATGTTATGCAAAGCAGTATTGGTTTGGCTTGCACACATATAAAATATTTAGCATGGAATAAAAATGTCTGGAGGTGCAACTACACAACTGCAAAAGAGAATTGGGACAAATAGGAAAAAGCAATACCACAAACAATTGCATACACATGGATTTTGGCCAGTTGTTAGCCGACAGTAGATTGAGTGTCCAGGATTCACTACACATTTTAATTAATTATCCAAAGCAAATTATTACACACACATGAATGATTATGAAAATCTGAGCTGTAAATGACGGTGATTTTAAAAGCTTGATAGGTCAATCATAATTCACTGCACATAACTGCACATCAAAGGAATGTGTTGATCCCCCCAAAAAAGGCTGTCATGGACAACCCAAATCATCTCTAATGGGCTCTTCCTTAATAAAGTATACTTGGTAGTGACAGCTCATGAACTGTACCGATTTGGATCACATGCACCGCTTACAATAGAAAAGAAATGTCCATTTAACATGTCATTTTACATTTTTCTGATACAATAAGGAATTAGAAGATAAATAGTCCAAGTACTCTAATCTAGAACAACTGGATGTGGACTAAACATCTGTACTCTCCAAAGTACAGTACAGGAGGAAAGTAAAGGAATTAATCACCAGTACAAACTGATATTTTATGGTCTAAGTTTACTTCAGACATCAGGATAAAAAGATAATCTGAACACAGTTTAAAAAAATGACTATTTCAAGCACAGAGAAGTTACGGTCATGTTGTATTTAACTAGCACAGCTTCTGTTTGTGTGTCCTGATCCAGTCATGGAAGTTATTAAGTTAGAAAGCAGCACTGAGATATATTGGACCTTCCAGTTCAACAATTAAATGGCAAAGGCACGACACAACACTACTGACTACAGAAATCAATGCATAATCTTAGTGAAGACATAATCACAATTTACCCTATAGAAACAAAGGTACCAAAGGCCTAATGCTGAACCACACCTTTTCCATAGATTCTCCGCTATCCTAAAAGATACTTGCCATTATTTCACAAGCCAATCCCTCTAATTCACAAAGACATGACTTTTTCCAAAAAAAGTCATTTGGAGCTAAATAATTCGGTTAGTGTTGCAAAAAAAAATGCAAAACGGCAGTAGAATCTGTAGGATGACGGTCTAAAGGTTAAAGCTATTTGAGGTTCAATAGGATTAGGCACAGGGGCACTTTCCCCCCCGGTAGAGGGGTGGGACGGGGCAGAATGGGAGGGCGTCCGGCTTGGCCAGATCCCTCAGAAGCCAGTCTCAATGCTGAGACTCCGGAGGGTCACGTGCTCTATCTCTCCAGGGATGTACTCGAAGCTGGTCTGGTATTTGGCCAGCATCTTCAGCATCATGCGTAGGTTCAGCCACCACTGCTCCTTCGGCATGCGGTGTCTGCAGGAACACAACGCGCACACACGCCTTTAGCCACCTCTGAACACAGCCACAAACGGCATATACACATCAGGAAAGGAATGTAGCGTTCACTGCAGGGGAAATGGGATTGTAACCCCCAAAGACTGCAGCTTTGGTATTGCGGTTGTTTGATCATTGCTGTTGTTTTTTTGTTTTTGTTTTTTTTTACTTTTGGGCAAGTTTCTGAATTTTAACCCCTTAAGTGTCGCCCCTTTTTTCAACACAAGCTTGAAAATGACATAACCAAAATGAAATGGTTACTATTCTTTAACCCTTTCGATAATCCTGGTCTCTTCTGAAAGGAAAACCTTGGGGGGTTGGTTTTCCTACGGAATTACTCAGAATTACTGTATTACTGAAGCAAAGTAGCGGAAGCTGAAATGCAGTGAAAATGGGAGGTTTTTTTTCTCACTGAATTGTTTTTTTTTGAGTGGATACAGATGATTGTGTCACCCTCCCCTGCCTCTCCCTCTCCACCTCCCTCTCCTTGCTCCCCCCTCTGGGTGCAGCAGGTCCAGAAGATTGTAAAAATAACTACAATAAGTAACAACTTGTATACTAATACATTGATTGGGCTCCATTGATTGAAGTTTTTGTCAAACCCCCATCAAGTCAAACATCCCAAAATGTCACATTCCATTTATCTTTTAAAAGCAGGCCTGCTCCTTATCTATAAGCATACCGAATAATTTATGCAAGCCTAACAAACTATGCATCATAAAACATAATTTAGTTTTTTGAACTATTATGGACTTGGTTCGCTGGACCCTTGCTGTGAAAAGAATACAGACTCTACCCTGATTTGTGTCGTCTGATAATTTCCAAAATGCAGATTTCCTCCCATGCATGATTTGCCACCCCACATTACAAAATAAGGAACTGTTGTCGCTAATGGCATTATAAAATAGTTTATACAGATAGAACCGTGAGTTTTAATGCTTTAAAATGGTATATCCAATGACCATATTAATTGAAAAATTTAAAATGCATGTATACCACTATAGTAAGTGCACATATAAAAGAAAATCAGGAATTTGTCTTGCATTGGAAGGATTGATAATGTTACAAACTGAAGCAATAATCTTCTGCAAAACATTTCACAAATGTCTGGACCTTAGTGCATGGCAAATACCCAATTGCCTTTGTGCATCTAAGAATATGAGGCAAAAATGTGATCTCTTGTCTCTCTCTCAAGAGAAGTTTTGCAAAGAAATCAGACTGTCAAATAAATTGTGTAACATAGCATTGTCCCATCTTGGTCAAAAATACTATCCTGCACTTCTCATCCACATAGATACTGTACTGTAAATGGCTTTCATGCAGTGGAAAGATATTGACCAGGGCAGCACTCACTCAAAGTCCGTTTGAGACTTCAGTTCCGTCACAGGGTTGAAGGACAGCACTTTCCTGGTC